>NC_041348.1:14463661-14566161 GCF_004354835.1 Perca flavescens
AAACACTGTGGCACTGAAGGTGCACACAGAGCCACTATAGAGGTTTTCATTTTTGCATGTTTGCTGTGCTACTGTAAAACAACAATTTTGATGGGGGTTGCTTGCTAAACTATTTGTTAGCTGGTAGCAGTGACTTCATGGAATCTCCTGCAGTTGCCTAGATTAGATAGTATCCCATAACATAAGGTAGCCGTACTGTCCTATTATGTCATTTGTCCAATGTCCATTTTCCTTTTTATTAATTCATATTTCCTTTTTCTCTTTCCAACCACAAATCAAGGACCTTCTCCATACCTGTCTCCTCCCCTTTCCCTCCATCTGTACATGCAATACCTGGTTCACTCCCTGCTGCTGCTCACTCCAGCCTCTCACCCTTCTCCCTCTCCCCTCTCCTCTTTCTCCTCCATCCACCCTCTGCTCCCTCCACCTCCAAACACTGCACGTCTTTGTGAGATTTAGTGTGACCAGAGTGCTGGTCTTTGTCCAGCTTAGAATTCTTTACATATCTGTGCTTTCGACCAGTCAGAGGCGTCAACGGCAGGCAGAGACATGTATGCACATAAACAGAGACAGACAAGATCCTGCTGATTTGGTATCTTCCCAGCAGCAAGAGATTCTCGTGGCATTCTTTTCTCTTTTTTTTTCAACCTTTAATTCACTGATTAGATATTAGCATAAAATGAGGGACGTCTGGATATCATACATAGGAGATGCTAACAGCAAATTCTACTTCACTGGATGTCTCATTTAGTAAAATAAAACAGTAAGTGTGCCCAAAGATGGTTGACTAGTTCAGTGCACTGCCTCTGGAGCTGAACCATGTGTGCCTCTGCTGGCTAAAGATCAGACCCCATTAGAACTATCTTTCCTTTATCTTCCTCCGGGATTTCAGCTGTCATTAAATAAAAATAACCGACAAAAGTGAGTTAATCTTTTTTTTCCTCTAATGATCAGCTTTAAAAATCTTACCTCTAGACTGAGAATGTAGAGATTATTGATGGCTCCTGCAAGTTTATACCTCGTTCCAGTTGATAGTGAGTGTGTGTGTGGACTTTGATCCAGCACTCTCCCTTATCTATCAATTTGACAGAGAGAAACATTCTTCTTTCTTATGGTTTCTCATTGTTTTTTCTGCATGTGTGCCTTTACAGCCCTCATTGTGTAAAGATGTTTCTTTTCAGCTCAGTTGTCTTCAATGCCGTCCGATTCATGCAGCAAATCAGACTTTACACAACAAATTGAGCTGAAATGCGGAAAAAGTCTGGGCTTAAAGTTATATTAAGCTATCGTTCACTAGGACTGGACAGGCCCGCTCATACTTGATTTGCAGACCGTGCAAAACATCAGCCGCCCAGCACATGTTATTACCATTAACTATCCAAAAATGTTAGCATTTAGCAGCCTGATAGGACTCCTAAGAGCAGGGATTAGGGATTAGCTTAGATCAATGGCAGAAATAGGACTATAATGTTGCTTGTGGTTAACCAGTCAGATGTTAGATGCATGGGGCAAAGTTAATGTACAAGTAAATGAGCCTGCTTCGGTCTGTCTATCTGACTGTTTACCTGCCACACATTCTCTATCTGTCTATCTGTCTGTGTTCAGGCTTGGGGACCAGTTCTACAAGGAGGCTATCGAACACTGCACGCAGCTGTGCCCATCTCTCTGCTTTAACGCAGTGCGCATGCCCTTCCTGTTCATAAACCGGTGTAGCACAGAACAACTGCTACATCTGGATGGAAAAGTGCCACCGCGCCAGCCAGGTGGGAAACACCACCTGATCCACTGAACAAATTCATGCTGCTGATATGGCTTTCAAAATATGGGAATGTTTACGTTCTAAACACTGTAGATTTGGTTTACTGTTGAAAAAAAGTTGTGGTTTTATGGGAGTTATGTGCTAGACTATTTCTAGTGATTTTATAAACATCTGTTCATTGCAAAATCTAATGTGTAAATTAGGAAAATTCATGGGTGCTGGTAGGCAGATTTTGTCACCTTTGAAAAGAGCCTGGCTAGCTGTTGCCCCTGTTTTGGTCCTTATGCTAAGCTAGGCTAACTAGCTACTGATTATATATTGAATGCACAGACTGGTATCAATCTTCTAATCTAATTCTTGGCAAAAGCAGAAATGCATAAATATGGATGGATATGAGGTTTATTGTAAAGTTTTCCCTCCCTCAATAAAAAGCAAGTCAACCCCTCTTTTGTACATTTACATGAGTTACCACTTGCAGATTTACCCTGAGACATGCAGTGAGAATGCACATTTGGGTGCGCCTGCACAACCAGAGGGAACAATCTGCTTTTAATGTGAGAACTGGACACAAATAGCCTGTTCTCCATCTCATATGCAAAGCCCTTCAGGCCACAACCCCATACTTTTGTGGCAGACCTAACTCACATTATATGCATTTATTCTGGGTTTATCCCTACCCCCTTTCTCTTTTTTTTCTTTTGCTCCTGCTGACAGATATCAAAAATATGCTTATTCCCTTCATCTCTGTCTCCTACTAAGCTAATGGTGGAATATGATTAACACAAAATACCCCACATTTTTAATTCAAGCACAAGAAGTCTGCTTTGCTGAAATAGTGACACAGCATAAGTCTTAAATTGTTCATTGGAGTAAAACTGAATGTAACCATCATCAACAACAACGGTAACATTTCTACACCTTACATGTCTGATAAAAGTACCTAAAAATTCCAGGTTTTATGAGACTTTCTGGAATCTGAATATAAGACATATGTGTGGACCATAGCCCTGAGCACTGAAAGCGGGACATATTAAGTGTCAGGAAAACAAGACTGTGTGTGTGTGTGTGTGTGTGTGTGTGTGTGTGTGTGTGTGTGTGTGTGTGTGTGTGTGTGTGTGTGTGTGTGTGTGTGTGTGTAGGGGTCTCAATGCAAGTTTTGTTAAAATTGTAGGCCTGCCAATGGTTGTTAAAATTCTTCTTGTGTGCCTGTCTCTGCACGCATGTATGTCTCATATATATGAATATGGTTGTGTTTGTGTGTTTTTGTGTGTGTGTGTGTGTGTGTGTGTGTGTGTGTGTGTGTGTGTGTGTGTGTCAGGCCAGGCAGCAGGACAGATGTACCTACCCTGCTCGTTGCTGGAGAAGAAGAGGCGACTCCACCCTCCCCTGGATCCCCAGCTCCGCCTCTGTGAGCTTCGACTAGGTAAGACAAACAACACACACACACACACACACACACACACACTGGACATGCATGCACAGTGAATGTCATAGATGCAGCAGTATTGACCACAGTAATGAAAATGAAACCCACTTTAACCGGTGCAGCCACACCTTTTTTGTATTCACGCTTCACCTAAAATGCACATTGTGTTTGTGCCCTCTGTGCTCTTGTGTAGCTGCAAAAGAGCTTTAGGCGTGCTCAGTGGCGTTACTATCTGACCATCTGGCTCTGGTTGGCCCGTCTCTCGCCAGGTCTCCGGGTTCATTCTCTCCTGAATCAATGCCTCCTCACTGTTCTCTGGCGGTAGACACACATACACACATAAATAAGCGACAAAACCCCACACATGACTCTCAGCTCAGAAGCACCCTAACTGGGCCTCTATAATCATTTGTCCATGAGGCATTAGAATGTAAGTGAGTCTTTTGAGGCGAAAGTGTTTTTTTTTTTTCATGTGTGTGTGGTATAGGGAGTTTAGCAAAAGGAATGCACCAGGAACCTGATAAGGGTGGAGAAATAAAGGCAAGTCTTTTGTTTCGGCTTTGCCACACTATTGTTTCCCCTCGCTGTCTTCCAGGCAATATAATACTCAGAGCGTTCCACCAAGAACGATTCAGCTTTAAGCAAGAAGAGTCATTTTGGGAAAAAAATGAGAATAAACTCCCCAGCAAGCAGCCAACCAAGTAAAAAACAGAAAGGCAAAGACTAAGCGCTACGCTGTAGTTTACAAGAGCAGAAAAAGCCTTTTGTAGGTGAAAGAATTTCAGTTTTGTTTCAGAGATCCATTTCTGCAGTTTGGCTGCATATCTATCATAACACGACAGAGGAATGTGAGTGCTCCCCTTTCAGGCTTTTGAAACACTTTATGTTTATTTAATGCTTCCTGAGCAGAGAGGTTTGTCTGTGTGTGTGAAGATACACAGAGGCTCTGTCACAAGTTCTTTGAAATAGTACAAAAACCAGAATTTAACTTCTTGTTTTTGTACAGTAGACCTCTGCTTCTCATGTCGCAGCTCCACATGTCAGTGGCCTTGCCTCAGCAGCCATTTTGCTTCCCTCAGTGTAAACTCTGATCAGGGTTACAAAAAGGGGTAAGCTAATGCATAAGAATAATATATTTTGAGATACCTAACATTCATTTTAAGATGTACAAAAAAGCAATGAGCATGTAGTTTAAGTTGACCTCTTTATTGTTTTGTTTTTTTCATGTTTTTCTTAGTTCATAACCCTAATTTTAATGTCAGGGGTGCAACAGTATTGGCCATAGATTACGTGCAGAGTCACTGCAGTGATTTAGTGTTGCACTCCCATAAAGTTATATCCTGATTTTTAGTTTGTGGGAATGGGTCCAAGCTCTTAAAAATTTGGATCCTACATTCCCCATGATGCAACTCAAAGGCATCTTTCATTGGACCCCTGTCTCCCAAATGCTCACTTCTTAGTAAGCCACACGCTTAGTACCTTCTGACAAATAAACCGACCTCGTTTTGTAAAATTGGTGGAATGCCACATTAAATTCAGCAGTGAATCAAATCAATATATGTGTGGAGTGCGTATAGGTGTTTGTTCGCACGGGTTGGGGTGTAGGACGTTTCTTTGCCTCTTGCTGGCAGAGCCGAATAACGACTAGCTCCGACATTCTCCACCGCGGTGCCCGGAGAGTCAATGGAGGGGTGAGAAGAGGTTATAAAGGGAAGGAGGATGGGTGAGGGCAGAGAAAATAGGGGAGAGGAAAGCAAAGTCCGAAGGATTTAGTATTAAAGGAGGAAAGAGGGTGTCAGCAGAGAACAGAGGTGAAGGAGGGATACACAGTGGGAGGGTCTTGTCAGTACTTAGCAAGTCAACCCACACAAATAGACAATACAAAGAAATGAAAAGGAAGAGGAGGGGGGGGACAGAGGTGAAGCAGCTCTGTATTCACTAAGAACATCTCAGAGCCTTACTAGCCTTGCACACTCCTTGCCTTTCTTATCACATCCTTACTTTCATTCTGTTCTCATCTCGGTGTTAGAGAACTAAAAGCGAGGACAGAGAGTCAATGCTGTAGCAAGTTCATCCCCATGGAAATGAAAATTAACCAAAAAGAGTGTTTTGGTTCATTATTATTATTATTACTTTGTCCTCTTACTGTGCACCTGGTGCCCACTGTTACTAAAACTCCTTTACATCCTGTGCAGAGGAACACATTGATACGGATATATTTTCACTGCTTTGGTCAACTGGCATGTTGTTAATTCAAAACAAGCTTTTGAAAGTGCTTTCTAAATAGGAATATTCCGATCATGTCATCTGGCACAAATCCGTTACTCAAGTGGCCTGCAGATAGCCAGTAGAGAACATTTAAGTCATTTAACTTTTGTGTTTAATACGGTCAGCAACATTTTAGTCAAGATGATTAACTGCAAAAAGTTTTGAAATACATTTGCATTGGTAAGGACATTGGCTCAGGCAGACACACACACCTGCCATATCAAATGCTTTTTTCTTATTCTCTTCTGCCACTACCTTGTCAGAAGTTTAACTGGCCCTAAAGCGAGGGGCCCCAGGAGGCCACAGCTTTGGAGGCCCTCCTAAGGGGGGGGACAGTCTGCTGGAGAAAAAAAACAACATATGTAAGGAGGAGGAAACGTTGCTGGAAATACATAGGTATTTTATTACACTATTATAACGTCGTGATTATGTAGAGTGGTATGTCTATTGTCAAAATAGTAACCCGACAGGCATATTTTACTTTTACCTAACCCTCCCACTGTCTGTATGTGTGTGTGTATGTGCTCTTTAGAGTTCTGAGGCGGAGGAAAATGGGAAGGTCTCCATGAGGATGAAGACTTTGGCGTGGACACTCCAAGAGAAAAGAACAGAAACAGAGGCAAAGTGAGTGTCACACAGACAGAGACACAGCGTGTACACAGGCACATACATTTTGTGTGTGTGTGTGTCTGTGTGTGTGTGTGGTAAAGAGGAGAGTAAATCTATTAAATGAAAAGTGATTATGTCTTTGTTTCATACCAAATGATCCCAATAAACCTTGTTTTTGAAATATGTTAATTTGTGTCAAGTTAAAAGAAATTATAAAAACATTCATACATTGGAGGTTTAAATATCAGGCGTGTTTTGTTTCCTTTCAGACCAGAGGATCCAGTCGCAGGAGGACAGAGCCCGTTAACATCGGCGACCAGGACAAACCTTCGTCTGTGACAGTAAGAGAAAAGGATGCTTCATTCGTTGTACATCATGTGCCATCATGTGATCAGGGGTCATTAGTGTTCCTCTACACATTAGCCTACCTAAATTCAAACACAGTGTTTCCTAAATCTCAAGGAAGTGGAGAAACTCTCCTCCCTTAGATTTGACTGTTACAAATTCCTTTGAGATATATTGTCCAGAAACTGTTCTCTACATGCCTGTTTCAAATTCTTAGCTTAAATGTTTAGAAAACAGAGACAAATCCAGCAGCGAGTAGTTTTCTCTCATCTTTCAATGGTAGCCCCTCTCCTTCTGTTCTAAGAGCTGTCCTCTGCAGCATGAAGAAAGAGTTTGTGTCGTTAATCCAGGCCTGACTAGCATGCCACTTGCATACTTGGACAGAAACCCCCACCCCCACCTCCGCCCAGGAATGGATTGCCATGCGGATGTGGATAGAGATATACGCTGACTGAGCCTCGAACAAATGAATCTCATCCTCATTTTGTGTCTTGTGCTGTCTTTCCTTTATCGTTTGCTTTTGTGTCTTCTCTGTTCCAGATAGATACAAACAAAAGCATAACTCAAAAAGGCTGAAGAAGGTATCTGAACCTGTCGCCATCTTGTCTTTCTAGGGGCTTTATGATTAGCCTTTTTTTTTTTTTTTTTTGCTCATGGGCATCTGGTGTGGGAATGGCTGACTGAATGCTAATACCTTAGGAGAATTCTAACGCTTCAAATGCTTCATGCTCGTCCAGGTTCCTGAATTCAGTGCAAACACTGCATGACACTAACGCAACTCGCCGTGTGCCTTAATGCTTGCTCATTGCAAAGGCATGCACAGAATTATGCCTAAGCCGCGGATCCACTAATGTCGCCCTGAGGATGCATGTTTCCTTAAAGCTGTGCTCGCTTTGATGTGATCATGAGATGTAGCCATTGTAGAAGTGTTTACACTAGGTGGACTATTTTAACGTGGGATTGGATTGGCAGCGAGTTTACAGGGAGATGGTGAAGTTTTGTGGTGAAATAATGCAAATTGGCAAATGCAAAGGACGGAAGAAATGGCTGCCGAATTGGGTGTAGCCAGAAAAGCAGCAGAAATATACAGTATAATAAGAAACTTCTATGATGGCTACAGCTCTAATGTGCTCATTAAGTTCTCAATGACCCCAAGAGCTACTACAATATTAGACTATAGATCCTATTTTTTCTTCATATGATTAGCACATGAAATGCTTTTCAAACAAATCCTGTTTTTATATATTAGATGTGTGACTTCCATTGCTTCACAGTACAGCAACAGCAGGGAAAAAGGTGTCTGTAAAAGCTCTAACCTTGTGTCGGTTTGCTTGTTATATGTTTTTAAAAGAGTTGTAGGTGTACCTTTGATACATCTCGTGTCCATGTCTATTAGTCGTTTCACTGGACTTCCTTGTGAAGAACTTATCAATTTGTATGTGTATTTTCATTTCAATTCAATGCCTGCTTTTCGTCAGCTTTCTGGCGTTTGCCTAAAATGAGCTATCTCTCAACTTATTTCATTTACAAAAAAAAAGATTGGCATTAAACATTTAGCAGATAAAGCTCCTCGCTCGCTCTCTCAGCAACAATATCCCAAATCATCTCAACAACTCTGTCTTAAACTAAAGGTTACATCCCATTTATATTCACATACAATGACTGTAAAGCAAACCATCAAACATGAGTACTGACAGCGAATTGAAGTTCGTGCAAATTAAAATCAATTATATTCATATTTAGGCAGGGGTAATGATAGGCAGATGATTTTGAGCTGACTCTTACTCCACTGTACTGTTTTTTCAACTCTTTATACATGTTTCTAATGCACCTGTGACGTTTTTTATCTGTAGTCTGTGGAAAGCGCTACAAGAACCGGCCTGGCCTGAGCTACCACTACACCCACACTCACCTGGCAGAAGAGGAGGGCGAGGAGGAGAAGGAAACAGAGATGGCCCCATCTCCTCCATACAACGCAGACAACCACAAACGTAAGCTGCTGGCTAGCATTTAATTACATAGAACGACGAAAACTTTCAGTAAGTGCTAGCTCATGACAGGAACTCCCCAATGCACACAGTCACACGCACTCATAAACATACAATTTACTGTATGATAACCCAGATGGCCACAAGTTTTCAGAATATTAATGGCAGCTCATTTATCTTTCTCCTTACATTGGTCTGTTCGGCCAATAGCTCAAAAAGGGCCCAGGCGGCAGCATCATCCCTAGCGACTACTGTGACTTCTGCCTGGGAGACCAGGACTCCAACAGGAAGACAGGCCAGGCCGAGGAGCTGGTGTCCTGCTCTGACTGTGGGCGCTCGGTGAGTCCCCAATCTCCACAACATGGAGGTTTCCATCAAAGCTTTAGGTTCTTTGTTGACGCCAAGTAGTTTTCCTGCCAATCAAATTAGTGGAATTTAAAGAAATGTTGTGAGTGTTTTTCAAAAAGCGCAGCAAAAACAGTACTCTTATCAAGGGAATAGTTCGACATTTGGGGAAATACACTTATTTGCTTTCCTGCCGAGAGTTAGATGAGAAAATTTATACAATTCTCATGTCCATACGGTAAATAGGAAGGGGGTGTGTCTATGTTCCCTTGGTCCTATGTTCCCCTCTTTGTATGAGACTTTTTTTTTTTTCAAAAAAAAGGGTCCTAAAATGTAAATGGACTGTTCTTATATAGCGCTTTTCTAGTCTCAACGACTACTCAAAAGCGCTTTAACATTGTACAGGAACCATTCACCATTCACACATTCATACACTGTGGCCGAGGTTACCGTACAAGGTGCCACCTGCTCATCAGATAATCAGTCACACACATTTACACTCCAATTCGCAGCATCGGGGGCAACTTGGGGTTCAGTGACTTGCCCAAGGACACTTGACATGGAACTGCAGGGCCAAGGATCGAACCACCAACCTTCTGATTGGCGGGAACCACTCTACCATTGAGCCACAGCCGTCCTATGTTCCCCGGTCTGTTACTTTTCCACCATTACTGCCAATTCCCGGCAAATAGGCCTATGTAGGCCTATGTAACCTAACCCTAACCCTAACTCTAGGACCCAGATTGATAGATTGCGGGAAAAGGGTCCTATGCTCCCGGGTATGTATTGCTAAAGGGGAACATAGGACCCTTTTTGGGAAAAACAGGGAATATAGGACCTTTTTTCTAAAGAAGGTGGAACATAGGACCCGGGGAACATAGGGATGACCCCATAGGAAGCTAGAACCAGAAGACTGTTAGCTTAGCATAAAGACTGGAAGCGGGAAACAGCTAACCTGTCCAGAGGTAACCAAGTCAATTCACTAAATAACACATACAGTATATCTGGTTTGTTTTGTCTGTACAAAACCTAAAGTGTAAAAAGTTGTGTTTTACAGGAGGTTATATACTGGACTAAGTAACTTCCTGGAGTTTTGTTGTTACCGTTTTTTGTAGGTTGTTGTACAGATTCAACAAACAAGATAAAAGCGTGTTAATAAATGAGCTTTAGAGCTGCTGGTGTTTCCTCTGGACAGAGCCAGGCTAGCTGTTTCCACCTGCTTCCAGTCTAAGTTAAGCTAACCAGCTGCTGGCTCTAGCTTCATACTTAACGTACACACATGAAGTGTGAAGAGTGGTATCAAACTTCTCATCTCACTCCCAGCAGGGAACAAATAAGTGTATTTCCCAAAATCATACTGTTACTTTAGGAAATAATTGAGATTTTCAGAAATGAGTTGTTTGCTCTCATACTTTATTTTGTGTGTACTACACATCTCATTTTTGTTTCCCTTTACTTTCTTTTTTATCCACAATCTTGTTTATGTCTGTTCCTCGTTTATTTTTGGTACATTGATTTAAATGGTGCTTCCCTAATGGCCACGAATGTGGTGCAGTTTAAAACTCTCCATCAGATATCTATTTATTTTTTATATTTATATATTAATATATTATTATTACATAATTTCTTTTGGAAGCCACATCAATAAACTATACTATTAATACGTTTACATTAATGTTCACACAGTTCATTTTAGTCCAATTATTCCAAGTCATCATTGTTCAAACCAACCTTTGTCTTTACCTGATGATGCGATCTGATTATACATTTATGTCGTGCAGTGAATTGAGCTTTCATGTTGCCACAGTGTCTTTTCAATGGGTTGTCAATGAGCCTTGTAGACCATCAGAAGTTTGAGCCAACTGCTGGAACTTTTTGCAACTTTTTCAATAATATTGATTCCTCAGCTCCGCTGCTTGCTTCCATCCTGCATGCTTCTCCATGTCAGCATCGCCCATCAGTAAGGACTTCTGCCTTTAGGCGACATGCATTCACTCTTTTGTTGCTCTGTTTTCACCATTACCTTATGGCACATTTGGCTGCATTTTTTGTCTCTTTTTCCCCCCTCCACACTAAGCCAAAGCCGCCTCTGCAGGATATCTCAGCAAACATTTCTCGAATCAGCTCAACCGTCTTACACAGTAAGAGGGCATTCATTCAACAAGTGAGATGCTTTCTTGCTACGGTAGACTTTGTTGTTGCGAGTGTGTGCCTTGTCTGTGTTGCTCTGGCTGATGTTTTCATGGTAGCTGGAAGAGGAGGGTGAAAGAAGAATGGGAGGAAGCCGAGGTGCTCTAGAGGAATTGTTCGGCAACCACGTCAGACAGCGAGGCCTCCACGTTTCGTGGCTTTGAAGATGCCGAGCTGGAAGACATTTTGTTTTCAGGCGATGATGGTGCTGTGGATGACAGCTGATGGCGGACTTCCTGACCACCTGGACATTTGAAGACATTTTTTTTTCTTGGAAATCTCTGATGGATACAATGGCATTTTTTTTTTTTTTTTTCTCAGGTGGATTTTACTGTTCAGCCCATTAAGTCATTTTTCATAAACCTACAATAATCTCCTTACACTTTAACTATGCTTGCGAAAGACAATCAAGATAGAGACTAAACTTCACGGCCACTTCCTAATTAGTTCTGGACTGAAAAGGTTAGTAGCAGACACAGTGGACCAGAGAAAAAGGAATAAATTACATGAGTGGTCGCTAATGTGGCAGGGGAGGGATGAACGTGGACTGTTGAGTCACTCCATTGGCTAAAGAGGAGAGGTAGAGCCAATAGGCACTCCATTGCTCCTCAATTGTCTTTACGGACAAGATCATTTCTTTGCCGCTAAGTAGAAATGCTTTTTTCTACTGATGGCTGGTACAGTAAGTGGTATCCAAGCTGATAGGCCATCTTCATAAACTGCCACAGCTCATTTCTCCCTGACTGTTATTCCTCAGTTTAATTTGGGCGACAGGCAGCTTTAAATTTCACTCAGATCTTTATTCACCCATCACAGGCTGAATAATGTGCTCAATGTTTCTGGCTGCTTTCCAAGTCCAGATTTAAATCAGCTCATTCTCAATTATGGCTCATTCATGGCTCATTGATACCCCATTGATACCAGGGTGATGCAGATAACTGTGTGCATGAGAGGCTGACAGGGAACAAGCAGACAATTTTATACCAAATATTCTTTTTTGAGTTGTCCCAGCTGTAGATTTATGGGGGATGAAAAAAGAATACTGCTTAACTGTGTTTTCCTGTACACACATCACGGCTTGTGTTTTGTTTTCCAGACATATAATCACTTGTCTTTTGTGGCTAGATTGCTTTTGAAGCTACATTTCATCCAGCTGTACGCACTGTCAACACTATGGGGTGAAATTACAGACAAAGTTAACACTTACTGCTGGCTCTTATAAAGACATAGCAACCTTCTTTTGAAGGGAGAAATAGTGTTTTCTAAATTACTTTTCAATTACTACAGCAAACTTTTCAGAGATCAGATAACCATTCTTAATCTACAGGATTAGGTAAACAAATTTACAAAATCTGAGCACATTGGAAGGAAATACTGTGTATTTATTCACTTTCATTTGCCTGAAGCAGGCCCTCGGATAAAGCTGTAGATCATGTAAATCATTTTTTTTTTTTTTATGGATTATGTAAATATGTTCAGATGTGTGTCGGGCTTTGTCTGCTGTCAACTCAATTAAGAGCTCCTGCCACGTGTCTCTCAGCTATTACATAAGAAAACACCACTGACTTTGCTTTGTAAACTTGTCTGGCAATGCACCCTGTCACCCTTTCCTTCCTTCCTTCTTCACTTTTCTCTCCTCTCCTCACCGTCCCTCCGCAGGTCACCCCACATGTCTGCAGTTCACTGATAACATGATGCAGGCAGTGAGGACGTACCAGTGGCAGTGCATAGAGTGCAAGTCTTGCAGCCTCTGTGGCACCTCAGAGAACGATGTATGTATACTGTAGGAGAGGGAAGTCTTGTACAGTATGTATGATCCTCTGCGGCTAGAGTTCCCTTTAGAATTTGCTTTCGATGCGCATCACTTTTGACTTGCTTTGCTTTTAATGTTGTGAGCTTTCCACCGTCAGCATTCACCTTGTCAAAGGCAATACATACAAGCCAAGCAGATACTATACATGAGAAGCCACCCTTGATGTGATTTGTTTTTTCCACTCCAGTGACTCGCTCGGAAATATGTTTTATAAGAGTGAACAATACATGTTTTGCTCCTTTGGATAACACGTAAATCATCATAAATTCATGGAATAGCCAAATACGTTTACTTGTGTTGCACACTTTCATACAAATGCAGTCCAAATTGATTTACAAGATTATATAAACAAAACAAAAACTTTAATTATGTAAACACTTCATGAAAAGGACTTCAGCTTAATAAATAATAAATACCCACGATAGCAAACATTGCATCAAAGGTATGTTATATAAGGTTGCAGGTTACTTACCTCTTTTTTTGACAAATGTAGCAGCAGTTTGGGCATAAAAAGCCTCTTTAAAGCTCCATTATCTGTCAAATTATGTTTTGAAAGCTCCCAGTACTACTTGCCATCTTTTATAGCTGATAAATGCTGTCACATTTATAGCAGCATTTGGAACTCTGATTTACTTACTCCAGCATTTATGTCCTTTTCCTTTTCCAGGCAGGGTTCATGTTTATTTTTCTACCCCCCCCTTATATTACATATTTCATAGATATTATATAATTAAAATGTTGATTGTGTGCTGCTTATGCAGGACCAGCTGCTGTTCTGTGATGACTGTGACAGAGGATACCACATGTACTGCCTGAAGCCTCCAATGACCAAGCCTCCAGAAGGTACAACAGCCACTCTCATAGCTTTTTGTCAGTGTGTTGATACTATATATGTCATGTACTGTATATTTGAGAGAGGCTATATAAGGAAAAGAGCAAGGAGGACAAAGATTTCAGCCTCTCTTTCTCTGTCTCACTCTCTTTTTTCGCAGGGAGCTGGAGCTGTCACGTGTGTCTGGACCTGTTAAAAGACAAGGCCTCAGCCTATGGAGAAGCATAACTTCCTTGGACATTCTTCTCAACACACGTACACACGCTAAATATATATATTTGTACCTATACATTAACTGTCTGACATGCCCACACATTAGCGAACACTTTCTCTCCGATAGAATCAAACACACACAGGTGCACTCTTTCACACACACACACTCCAGTGCATTAGCAGGCTCAGGGCATTTTCCTGTGTGAGGCGAAAAGATCTTTGACCTCTCATGTAGCCGAGCAACGCTCCAAACGGCATCAACATGCAATCTCGACCACAAGTCAGCTAACAGCAGGTCTGCCGTTCAGTAATTTCTCTACCTCACCACTCAGCAGACGGCCAGAAGCCAAAGCAAGATTGATAACGGAAAATACTGTGTAGTATGTGTATGTGAAATACTCATTTTAAACAAACCGTAGATGTTTCCCCTCTGATTTTCATGCAGTATGATTTGGAAGATGTTCGTCCCAGACTTTCTGCTGAAGCTGTTTCACTTGCTTCCCTGCTCAAGCTGTACAACTGGTTTGACTAATGTTTGTTTAAATGTCTCCTCCCAGCTCTACTCCTCTTCTGTGTTTAGACTTTACAGTGACAGTCGTTTTTTTATATATCTGGACAGACTCAATGTTAGTTATGCCATCTTTCACAGGTTTTTGTCAAGCTTGGTAAAATTTATATATGCGCTAAGAGTCAGCGGGCGATAAAACCGCCCTAAACTATCATTCCTGTTGGGAGTGTGGTGACATTTCTAATCCACATCTGTTTTTTGTATCCTTGCAGTTACTAGGATACCATGGTGCTCAATTCGACACTTTACACAAATTATAACATTTCTTTACATAGAATGTTATTATTTATTTATTGTTGTAATGGTCCAATGTTACTGTCAATGAGATCATTGTTACTGTAAATCAGTGGTTCCCAAACTTTCTCTGTTGTGGAATCGGGAAAAAAAAATACTGGCCCCTCTCCCGCCCCACCTGAACACATTTTTATCAACTTCTAACAATACTGGGGAAACTAGTAACAAAAGGAACTGAATATATTAAAATATCATTACTGTAATATATACACAAACTGCATTTTGTAGAATTTTCTCATTATTTTCTGGTGTTCAACGTAAAAATAAAAATTAAATATTGTCTAAACTGACACACAACAGACACATGGTTCTATTGTATTACAGTAACCGTCAACTCAAGAACAAGATTCTTAATATTTATTCTTACATTCTTACATATTTTAAGAAAGGTACTTACTTCAAACTCTTGGGTACAGAATATTGTCCTTACACATGCCCCATGTAACGGTACAAGGCTTCAGCATGTGGACAAAAGCCATTACAGTAACAGTTGCTAAGAGGTGATTGGACAATTGCTTTTGAGGGGAGGAGTTTAGTGAACAGTCAATTTATAAGTAATTAAGTATAGGCCTATATCTGTGTTGGACATTTCAAAATAGGCTGCTGGTTTATTCACCTTTTGTGGTTTCCCCCTACATTTTACCCATGTGTAATGTGTACCTCCTGCAATACCTTTGTAACCCTCCAGAGGGCTCCACTCTACAGTTTGGGAACCACTGCTGTAAATTAACCAGGGCAATGTGTGTATTATCAAACCTTGATGGTGAATCATATACATGTTCTGAGGAAGCAGTAGGCTATTTACTGGTGAGTCCTGTCTGGAAGCTGGCACAGGTTATAAGACTTTATTACAGTTCTTTTATGCAGTTAACCAGAATATATTCTGGACATTCCGGATTTGTATTACCACGGGAGTAAGGTTGAAAAGTTAAATTGGTTTCACGTCAAATCTTCAAAGCTCCATCAATGTCATTTATGTTTTTGTAGCACTAATCTAATGCTCTAAAACATGGTTGATCATGAATAGGAAGAACCACCAAGAATCTCAAAACTAAACAGAAAATTCCTGTTAAGTACACATTTGTGCAAGCCTTCACAGGATATCACAATCTGCATTTGTGTTGTTTTTTTTTATTATGAGTTTGTATTTGATATTGCTTTTCCACAGACAATCATGAGCAAGCATAATAGATACAGTACATGATGTTGATAATATGCAGAAGGTTTTATCGTGCTTTTACATGGTGGGTTTAATGACCCTTTGTGTCTTCCTTTTAAAAATGTCTTGGATGTCATTCTTATTTGATGCCATCCACCTACAGTGATTCAACATGTGTGTTGTATTTTGTTAAAGTAAATGTCATGTTTTGTGTTGAAATAAAGACTTTTCCATTAGTCTTGTTTCTTTGCGTGTCATCTACCAAATTACCAACATTACTGAAAATGTTACATGGTTTGTGCTTTGCCCTTTGACGATTCATGATAGGTTAGCACTGCAATCAAATTACCACTTGGAAGCGCTTTTAGACTGTCGTAGAGCTCCGGTTGGACCATGTCTGAATTATTTTTTTTTTTTTTTTTTGTATTTTATTAGTTTATTTGTCAGGGACCATGCACAGTTCAGTCCCTGTACCAGAGTTAGCTATACAGCTAATTTACATCTGTGTTCCCTGTGCAAGGGAGATAAAAGGACAATTAGAGTTATCTATATTATATAACTCTTGGATTATTAAGTGCAAAACACAATCTTCAAAAAAAAGTACAATGATGACAGTGAAATTAGCGTTTGTTGATACTTTATTGGGACACACATACTCACAAGAGAGTGATGAGAACAGAGACATACAGAGGTCTACCTGCTTTTAAATTGTAACCTGGAATTCCTGTTGAGCTACACCTTCTGAATATTGGCATCATTTACTTTCAAAGAAATATCAGTTATGTATTTTTGTTTTGCAAGCGTCTTCTCTTAGGGATCCCTCCCCTCAGTAATACCACAGTACTCCTGTATTATGTACTGTAAAAAATGACAATTATGTAATTAGAGTCGCTATCTCTCTAAGTTTGTGTGTCTCTAAGTTTGTCTCAGCAGCTCAAAGTCATTCCAGTGATGATGGACAGGAAAGTTTGTGTGGCAAAGCTGGGATTCAGTAGGAGCTGCTCCAGCAACTTACTGCCTTTCTCTCTTGTGTTCACTGAACACATGGCACTTTTCCACAAACTCACCAGTGTCCCACCTGGTAGATGAAATGATCATGATCAGCTCACACTAATCCAATAAAATAAAAAGCTTTATTACAGTGTATGTGTGTGTGTGTGTGTGTGTGTGTGTGTGTGTGTGTGCGCGCGCCCTACCAAGTACATTGTTCATACTGTTCATCCAGGAGAAGACATACAGTGTGTGGTTCTCCTCTGAACTCAGATCGGCTATGTTAGGCGCACTGTCGTCCACCTAGACGTACAGATGTGGCAGACAGAACAACAATAAGATAAATACACAACTTGTAAAAATGTGGTTTAGAAATGAATGAATGTCTGCAGTTCTAGTTACGTACCCGCAAAATACGGTTTGGGGAGGGATATGAACATTGAAGATTTTGCAAATTGGATTGAAATGTGCAGCAGAAAGCGTACTCAGCTGAGTTCACCCAGCTTTTTGCAAAGGAAACCTCTGTAGAGGAGTAGTGGCTCTGCCTGAAGGAGAGGAGAGAACAAGAGAGGGATACAGCTTACTTGTTTTGTTGCCGAGAGTTAGATGAGAAAAATTATACCACTCTATTATCTCTCTCTATATGAAGTAGTCTTATCGCCACAGTGCTGTTTCAATGGTGGATTATGGTCTGACTAAACTGGTTTATCCTTCTGGGATAGGTGAAAAATATGCTCTGGGTTGTTTGTATTTCTTTAAACCAATCACAAATGTCTTGGGCGGTGCTATACCCCGGATGCAGCAACAGTGTGTTATCTTATTTTAGCATAAAGTTTAGAAACAGGAATAATCAATTGGGCTATTTCATCATTCCCTATAGACTACTGCCCACCATTTTATTTGAGTGTCCATGAGTGTGTATATGTATACACAATATATTTTTACTTTTTTTGTTTTTTGTAATGGATTAGATAGATAGATAGATAGATAGATAGATAGATAGATAGATAGATAGATAGATAGATTACCTGGAGTTGCATGCAGCAGAGGCATAAGTTGAAGCCATTTGGGCCGCCCAGAAGAGACCAAGGAGAGAGTCTTTCTTCTCATTTTCAGGGAGAGGAGAGTCAGCTTCAGCCTTGAGGCCCTTTAAACACACACATACAACATTAGGGGGTACTCCAGCTATTTATAATTGCACCTCCATAAAGTCAGGGGATGAAGAAGAGAGACAGATTTTCATCAATCTATGAAACAGTGTCCACTAGAGTGCATTGCTATATTGTGTGTGTGTGTGTGTGTGTGTGTGTGTGTGTGTGTGTGTGTGTGTGTGTGTGTGTGTGTGTGTGTGTGTGTGTGTGTGTGTGTGTGTGTGTGTGTAACTCATGTACCTGGAAAAAGGCATCCCACTTAGACATGGCGTCAGGGTAGCTAGCTGCACAGCTTGCATATGTGGTGCAATAGTCCTGTACACCTTCAGGTATCTGCATCTGGACCTAATAGAATCGCATAGCATAGCATAGCTGTAGACTCTTTGTCTTGTTTTCAATTGTCTCACTTTCAGTTCGAGATGTCTAGCTGCACAAGTACCTGAACTCCTTCTCCCATGAAGCCCTGCTTTGCAGCAGACAGGAAGGGCAGTACAGAGACAAAGTAGGTCACACCTGGAGGAGAAAGAAGAAGTTTTGTGTTTTAGTTTCTACGTGTGTGTGTGTGTGTGTGTGTGTGTGTGTGTGTGTGTGTGCGTGCGTGCGCATGTGCGTGTCATACTTACAGCTCCACCAGCTCTGAGTAGAAATACACATAGTATCTCCTGTTTGCAGGCCGCAAGTGGTAGCACTGGTTGGGTCAGCGAGACGCCCTACAACACATTGTACATAACGGCATCAGTTTGTGTGTAGATTCTTTGGTAGCTTGTGGCGTTATTGTTATTATGATCTCTCAGATTAGGACTCAGTGACTCTGGAACTCGCAGTAAAAGTTGGTTATTTATTCATTATATGTGTGAGAAGGTGAAGGAAACAGAAAATTATTTTTCAAAAAAAGAAAAAAGTTTTTTATCTTACCTGAGGTAAGCATCCATCCCAACTGCAGTGGCAGTCCCCACAGCGGACTGTCTGTGGCATTGGTCCCCATTGATCCCATTAAAGGGTCTGTTGCAGCTATCATCAGACGGTAAAGACTCATGCGGTGAAGGAAGTTCCATGGGTCGGGGGTCAGGATGCCATTCTGTGTCGGCAGGTCAGTCAATTGGCCGGCCGTTTGGGCCCACAGCATGGGCATGCCATTTTCTAGAAATACAGCAGAGCTGCTAAGAGACACTGCACATGCCAGGAGAAGGCTGAGGAACGATGGACGCAGCATGACTGAGGAGCTGGGTAGATCTACTCTGGACTGACACAATAGTCACAGAAATGCACAGTTTATATACTCAGTTTAAATGTGCTGACCCACATATCACATGGACTAACCAGGTTCAATGGACCCTCAATGAAAAACAGATAAGATATTGTGTGTAGAGTTCAATACTATGCAAATACTCAGATCACAAAGTCTCTCTATCATGCACATACTCAACTCAATAAGTAGATTACCATGATCCATGATCACTGACAACTGACAATGTTTTTCACATCTGAACCAATCAACTAACAAGTCAAGCTGAATGTTCTATCAATGGCACATTGGATTTACATTTAAAACTTTATAACTTATTCTATTCACATTGATCCCTGTGATACAATGTTTAATAACGCCTTGTTATGCCATTTGGCTTACATTTTCTGTCTTAAAATAAATGCATTCTGAATATCCATACTTCAGTCTATTTGTACAAAATGATTGTCATTTGACCTTTGGCCAGATCACCTGAATCTGCATAGAAACCCAGAGACCTGTACTGCTGACTGACAATAAGATAAGAGCAATGCCCTGTAGGTCAACAGTAATAAATCCACATCTGCAGATGTGACTGACCACCATACTGTTTGCCAACAATCACTGAGAGAGAGGCACACACACAACAGAAAAAGAGAACACAGGATCTGTCCTGTGTACACCTAACTCCCAATTGCATACATACAGTGGGGAGAACTGGGAAGTATTTGATACACTGTCGATTTTGCAGGTTTTCCCACTTAGAAAAGCATGTAGAAGTCGGTAATTTTTATCATAGGTACTCTTCAACTGTGAGTGACGGAATCTAAAACAAAAATCCAGAAAATCACATTGTATGATTTTTAAGTAATTAATTTGCATTTTATTGCATGACATAAGTATTTGACACATCAGAAAAGCAGAACTTAATATTTGGTACATAATCCTTTGTTTGCAATTACAGAGATCATACATTTCCTGTAGTTCTTGACCAGGTTTGCACACACTGCAGCAGGGATTTTTGCCCACTCCTCCATACAGACCTTCTCCAGATCCTTCAGGTTTCGGGGCTTTCGCTGGGCAATACAGACTTTCAGCTCCCTCCAAAGATTTTCTACTGGGTTCAGGTCTGGAGACTGGCTAGGCCACTCCAGGACCTTGAGATGCTTCTTACGGAGCGACTCCTTAGTTGCCCTGGCTGTGTGTTTTGGGTCGTTGTCATGCTTCAATGCTCTTACTGAGGGAAGGAGGTTGTTGGCCAAGATCTCACGATACATGGCCCCATCCATCCTCCCCTCAATATGGTGCAGTCGGCCTGTCTCCTTTGCAGAAAAGCATCCCCAAAGAATGATATTTCCACCTCCATGCTTCACGGTTGGGATGGTGTTCTTGGGGTTGTACTCATCCTTCTTCTTCCTCCAAACACGGCGAGTGGAGCTCTATTTTTGTCTCATCAGACCACATCACCTTCTCCCATTCTTCCTCTGGATCATCCAGATGGTCATTGGCAAACTTCAGACGGGCCTGGACATGTGCTGGCTTGAGCAGGGGGACCTTGCGTGCACTGCAGGATTTTAAACCGTGACAGCGTAGTGTGTTACTAATGGTTTTCTTTGAGACTGTGGTCCCAGCTCTCTTCAGGTCATTGACCAGGTCCTGCTGTGTAGTTCTGGGCTGATCCCTCACCTTCCTCATGATCATTGATGCCCCACGAGGTGAGATCTTGCATGGTGCCCCAGACCGAGGGAGATTGACCGTCATCTTGAACTTCTTCCGTTTTCTAATAATTGCGCCAACAGCTGTTGCCTTCTCACCAAGCTGCTTGCCTATTTGATCAGAATCAGAATCATCCGAATCAGATTTATTGGCCAAGTATACTTACATACACAAGGAATTTTACTTTGGTAGGTGTTAACTCTCTATACATAGACAAATAGTATTATAGACACATACAGTACAGGCCAAAAGTTTGGACACACTTTCTCATTCAATGCGTTTCCTTTTTATTTTCATGACTATTTACATTGTAGATTCTCACTGAAGGCATCAAAACTATGAATGAACACATATGGAATTATGTACTTAACAAAAAAGTGTGAAATAACTGAAAACATGTCTTATATTTCAGATTCTTCAAAGTAGCCACCCTTTGCTTTTTTTATTAATAAGGGAAAAACTTCCACTAATTAACCCTGACAAAGCACACCTGTGAAGTGAAAACCATTTCAGGTGACTACCTCATGAAGCTCATTGAGAAAACACCAAGGGTTTGAAGGGTTATCAAAAAAAGCAAAGGGTGGCTTTTATTATAAACTTGCAAGAATATAGTAGTACTACAGTTTCACAAAAAGAACATCAGCTCAATGTGGAAAAGTTTCTTCAACGAGTGAACAGGAACACTGAGCTTAAATACATCTTCAGAGTGACAGCACACACACACTTGACTTATCATGACTCTTAATTTTTCACAGACAATCTAATACACATGAAGACAATCGAAAAACACAGGAGACATCTCGGAGCCATTTTGCCTCCTCCCCCCTGTGCAACTTACATCCCCTCGGTTACATCTCAACTGGCATGGGAGAACTGAATCTGCACAGGGAGATAGTCTACTGTGACCTTGTACTTTTATCGGTCCAGACAAACAGTGCTTACATTATGTTCCAGACTTTGTGAGAGAAACTAAAACAGAAATGAGATAAAAATATAAAGAATCATGCTTAAATGTAAATTTGCCATTACAGTACAACTTCAGTTGCTCAACAGTCTGGGGTCTCGGTTGTCCCATTTTGCGCTTCATAATGCACCCCACATTTTCAATGGTAGACAGGTCTGGACTGCAGGCAGGCCAGTCTAGTACCCGCACTCTTTTACTACAAAGCCATCCTGTTTTAACACGTGCAGAATGTGGCTTGGCATTGACTTGCTGAAATAAGCAGGGACATTCCTTAAAAAGACATTGCTTGGATGGCAGCATATGTTGCTCCAAAACCTGTATATACCTTTCAGGTGCCTTTACAGATGTGCAAGTTACCCATGCCATGTAGTCCATCACCAGACCAAGCTCAATCTTTTAAGATTGAACATTAGTCTGGGGAGTCTGCTCTGTATTTTCTCTGCACAAGAGGCGTGATCAACGGGCATAGTTCAAATGACTCTGTACGCAATTGGATAGTCCTTCAACCAATCAGACCAACGATCCGGGTTACGTAGTAGAGACAGCGGCATCAACAGGTTGCTGCGCTTTGGTGGCCGGCTTGTTGAATGTAAACAAAAAGCTGCTTGTTTGCTTCTCTATCGTCATTGTGTTAAACCCGCCAACAGCGCGCCAGGTGGATAAGCCAGTTTGTGATTGGTTCCCGCAAATTTGTAACGGAAGCAGGATAGATAAACATACAGGTTTCCAGCCTCAGCTGCAGTGCAAAATCAAATTGCCGGCAGATCGGGCTGGGTTTACCCAGTCTACATGCCATGGGCACTAACACACCCCCATACCATCACAGATGCTGGTGATGCAGATGCTTTGCACTGATAACAATCTGGATGGTCCTTTTCCTCTTTGGCCCGGAGGACCTGACGTCCATGATTCCAAAAACTATTTGAAATGTGGACTCGTCGGACCTCAGCACACTTTTCCACTTTGTGTCAGTCCATCTCAGATGAGCTTGGGCCTAGAGAAGCCGGCGGCGTTTCTAGGTGTTGATATATGGCCTTTGCTTTGCATGGTAGAGTTTTAACTTGCACTTGTAGATGTTGCGATGAACTGTGTTAACTGACAATGGTTTTCTGAAGTGTTCCTGAGTCCACGTGGTAATACCCTTTACATAATGATGTTGGTTTTTAATGCAGTGCCGCCTGAGGGATCAAAGGTCACAGGCATTCAATGTTGGTTTTCGACCTGAGGGGCTTATAAAAAAAAAAAAACTGAATTAAACACTGATTACTTTATCATTTACTTACTTTAATTCAACAAGTGACTTCATGTACCAGCCCCCCAAATTTGTGTTCTTAAACACTGGCATTGACTATTTGTACTCTGTACTGACATCACTTTGTCCATGCAGAGATTTCTCTAGATTTGCTGAATCTTTTGATGATGTTATGGACTGTACATAATGAAATCCCTCAATTCCTTGCAATTGTATGTTAAGAAACGTTCTTAAACTGTTGGACTATTTGCTCACGCAGTTGTTCACAAAGTGGTGAACCTCGCCCCATCCTTGGTTGTGAACGACTGAGCCTTTTTGGGATGCTCGTTTTATACCCAATCATGACCAATTAACCTATACACCTGTGGAATGTGTTTTTTTTTTTTAGCATTCCTCAACATTCCCATTCTTTTGTTGCCCCTGTCCCAGGTTTTTTGGAACGTGTTGCAGGCATCAAATTCAAAATGAGTGAATATTTGCAAAAAAAAACAATAAAGTTTATCAATTTGAACATTAAATATATTGTCTTTGTAGTGTATTCAATTGAAAATAGTTTGAAAAGGATTTGCAAATCATTATATTCTGTTTTTATTTACATTTTACGCAACGTCCCAACTACATTGGAATTGGATTGGTAGATAAAATATGATAAAGTTCCTTGTGCGTGATAAAGGGCCATGTGCAAAAACACATTGATGAAGTGTCCTCTAGGCTGCCCTTCCTGTTGGCTACTGAAAATGCGATGAAGTGCCGTACAGGGAGCCCTTCTTGTTGGCTACTGAAAATGCGAGAAAATGTGAAGAATATCCTCCAGCAGAGAAAACGTGATCAAGTGCCCTCAAGGGTGCCCTTCCAGTGGTGAAAACAGGATTAAGTACCCCGACAGTAAAAAAAAACAACGTGATAAAGTCCCCGTTAGGGTGTCCTTCCAGTGGAGAATCGTGAAGAAGTGCCCTCCAGGGTGCCCTTACAACTGAGAAAACTTGATGCAGTGCCATATGGGCTGCCTCTTCTGTGTGCTATTGCCCACCCCACCCCTCCTCATGGCACTCATAGGACTCCATATTTTAAAGGGGGGGGGGAAGGCAAAAAAGTAACACCAATAACATTGTTTTTCACTTGTACTGAAACAGCTGACTGATTCCATTTATTAAGTAGGAATATGCAGTGTCAACATTTATAACGAGACACAGGCAATTACACGTATTGTCACAATGTTCGTTTTCAGTGTTTTCTGTTGTTGTTGCTATATAGCCGTTCCTTTGTCATAAAGTAATTTCTACCAGTGATTTTTGCCTCCACTGCTCCAGACATCATGTGACGGGGGAGGGGCAGAGAATCAGGAAACACTGCTGCTGCTGCTGCTGCAAGTCACAAGAAAGGTAAAGTCTAAACTTACATAACTGAGCTGAACATTTAGGAAGGATTGACAACACTGATGGATTAGCGCGAGAAACACTAAATAATGTTGCCGTTTCATCTTTAAGAGCTAAGAAATTAAAAGTAATTTGTTCTCCCGGAAAACGAGAGAGAAAAATCTTCAAATGGTGCTGCGACTTTGTTTGTAACTTAATGACTTCTGCACCCGCTGCATGTTGGCCCCAACAGAGGAATAAAGTTCACATAATAACAACTTTAACCCCGATGATAATAAGTGGCTCATTAGTAAATAGTGATCATGTATGCACTCCTCTTCTTGTCATTGGAATGCTCCTGTGATTTCCGCATTTTTTCTTGCTGCCGCAGCTACTGTATTAGTAAAGGGACAAATACACAGTCGGGCGGACAGGGAGGGTGCGACACGTTTCATTAAAGTGGAAGTCATGATTCAGTGTTTAAATTTAAGTAAAAACCATCAATTGTATCCCCGCTCATAGCAACAAAAGGGCTGATTAGCCTCTGTTTGACAGTGTCTTAACAGATTGGGATTTGCATACCCGGCCATGGTTTCAGTCACTCTTGAGTCAATAGTAGGCTAGAGGAAGTCTGCTTAGCTGGCCAATTGTAAACATCCCTGACTCTGACCCAACCCTGTTACATAGGCTTTATATATAGTAAATAAGAGCAGATGCCCCATTAGAAAATGTATTACACTTTGCATTTGAAATTGACAAACTATTAAGAAGTGGTTTCCAGCCTTTTTATCCAGGTAGCTGTCAGATGAATACCCCGTAATAGGCCTACTACAGTTTTCCAAATGTGTTAACTTTGTAAATTTAAAAAATGGATTTTAAGTAAATGTGGATGTGCTTTTGTTAATACTTTCTCGTAATGATTGATATGTTCATGTTTTAATGTTAATTTGGTCACGTTTACATTTGTATAGTGTCAGGAGCATTCAACCATTTATCCGGCCATTACTTTGCGTATTATTTGGTGTCCCACTTCATGTGGATCTCTTCCTTTAGATGTGCTGTGTTTCTAATTGTCTCGCATGTATGCCTTGCTGCACCACAAATTGCCACTTGGGGACAATATTAATAAAGTCGAAGTTGAGCTAATTATTCCAACTGTTTATCCACTAAATATAGCCTAGCTAATTATTTCAATTGTTTATCTAATAGTTTCAGCTAATTATATCAAAGTGAGCCATCATATTAGCTGGTATCTTACTTGTTGCTGTGACATACATTGAATACATTTACTAACGATCACATCACCATACCAATTTATAGTCTTTTTTTTTTTTTCCCGTTAGGGGACTCCACAGTCTTTCCATTTCCCCTGTTGCAACTGCTTGAAGTACCCCTGTTTGGGAATCGCTGTTTTGGACAATAGTTTTAACATGACAATGAAAACTGTACACAAAGTTGGGTCAATAAAGAAATGGTTTTCTGAGTTTAGTGTGGAAGAACGTCCCAGTTTTTGGAATGAGGTGTTCTAAAATTATGTATGGGTGTAATGTTTGTTTGGATGTCAGCCCAGATGCCAAAAGGTTTTTTTCACGTCAGTCACCAACAGGTTGAAATAACTGCAGTTACTATGGTAATGTCATCTCGGTCTCACTCACTTGCTCATGAAGTGACAGTCTGACAGTCTGTGTTGTTGTGTGTCCTCACAGCTCTCCATCATGGCCTACCAGGCTGGATCTCCAGAGGAGCCCAGTGCTTTGGTTCACAATATCAGTTCCAACATCCAGAAGCTGACACTGCTGAGTAATACGCACACACACACACACACACACACACACACACACACACACACACACACACACACACACACACACACACACACACACACACACACACGGTACACACATGATAGACACATGGAGATACTTCACCACAGATAAACAATGTCTGCACTCTTTTCTTCCTCACCAGCCTCGGAGCTGCAGAGGGCAGTTTCTCTGCTGGGAACAGAGCAAGACAGCAGCCAGCTACGACAGACGCTGTGAGTTATGGGGGAGTGGCAGGGTTTCATAATTAGTCTATTACGGTAAACATCTTAATACAAATGCAGATGGAGAAAAGGTTCAACCTTTGAAGCACACCTGTCTGAAAGTGATCAATCGTAACACATTACATTGGGTCAATACTAATAGTGTATTTTTAATCTAATAAAAGCCTAATGCGGATATTGGCAACTCCACACACAACCATGAATGTGTTGTTGTTTTTTCAGACAAACTAACTGCGTATCATTCCTAATGAAATTAGGGTCCTGTGAGATCTTTTTTTTTTTTTTTTTTTCTTTTTCATTTAACAAAATAAAAATATATATGTCTTTGGTCTCCAGGCAACAGAAACAACAGCAAGGCAACCAGCTAGCGAAGGAGACTGACAGACTGATCAAGGCATTCACCGCACTTCCTGTTGGCCCAGATCAGGTACTGAACTTTTAACTTCTTCATTAACTATTGTTTAAAGTCACAATTCCCCTACTTTATGTTTTGTGGCCTTTCAGTTAACATTTCTATTTCATGTATTTAGCGGCAGAGGAAGATACAAAAAGAGCGTCTGGTGAATGACTTCTCCGCTGCCCTGAACAGCTTCCAGAAGACCCAGCGGCAGGCGGCCAACCAAGAGAGAGAGTTTGTGGCCAGAGTCCGAGCCAGCTCCAGGGTTTCGGTGAGTAACCTGCAAGCTCACAAGGTCAGAGTGTAGACCAGTGAAAGGGACTGTGATTAAATAATATATTAGTGAGTGACCAATAATCCATATGCCAGTGAATAATCATCATCATCCACATTTCTTTCTTTATGCTCTTAATGCCTCATCATACAAAACCCAATTTCAATTCCTAAGGAGTAAATCTCATCAGCGTCAGTGAGCCAATAAGCATGCAGTATGCTTCTACCAAGATCTAATAATGCTGGTGATTGGCTGTCACAGAGGCAGGCAGGAAAAACTCTATGTTACGCACAGAGATGGGGGAGATGAAAAAAAAAAAAAAAAAAAAAAGATGGCCGTAATGTTGTAATTTATTTTTGTTTCATAAAATGGGTATTGAAAAAAGTATTGTTTAGGAACCGGTATCAAAGTCACGGTATTGGTAGCCTATCGGTACCGCTATCGAAATTTTCATTAACAGCCCAGCCCTAGTCAAAAGTGTCTTTTTTTCTGGCCACCGTTCTGAACATTAATATCATCAACAGCTTGATAGGTGCAAACAGACATATTAGGTGGAAAGTAAGAGGGTAGATACTGTTCCCATCCAACCTCAGTTGGGTACTGATGCATACAAGTAAAAGGAGATGCAGTATATTGTAAGATTCCTAGAAATGTAACAATAGAATGCTTCGACCTTCAACGTTTTCATCAGACACACTTCCATGTGAACAAAAGGCAGACAAGAAATAACAGCTCCACCTACAAATAGAATAGGATTGATAACCTTTTCACTGTGCTATATTTTTATATTAATTGTTACTGTCATATTACATATTTAAAGTGTATATACAAAATTATATATCTGTATTTGTAATCTTTGTCCTAATGATTAAGACCTCTGAGAACTGTGCACCTCGTCATGTCTCTGAATCATAAATAAATTCTAATAAAAAGAATTTCTACCGTCACACACTGCCCTCTTATGGATCTAAGATCAGTGACAACTGTATCCTGTAACAGTAATAACTATTTCAGGGAAGGTGCTGCTGAGCCTGCATTTTATATCATTGTTTGTTTCTCTGCTTAAGTTGTGTATCTATATTTGTTTGTAGTGAGAAAAGCTTCATAGGATGTGTAGTAGCTCTCGCATTATGGTGCCATTTAATTGCGACTGTTTTGGACACCGATTCCCTCTGGAGAGCATTCTTGCTTGGCAACTCTGTATCTGTATCTGCTGTGTTCAGGCTGATAAGCAGGAACAGTTCTTTACTGCTTTAAATGGTTGGTAAGAAACATATCTCGGCTGGTGGAGCTAAATGCTAAAGTACAGGTTTTCTTTGCTCTATGTTACCATGCATACATTTTCGACTACTGTTCTTTTGATACTTCAAATCAAATTATATTTAATGAGGTATTATGAACATATTGTACATACTGAATTATTGCTGTACCCACAATCACAGTAAAGTACATTTGCAATAACAAGCACATAAGCACAGAATGTTTATTTAAACCTCTTAATTTCCTTTAACAGGGAGGACACCCTGATGACAGCTTTGGAAATGTGCCTAATTTCCTTGGGTAGGGTCCACTATTTATGATCATTATCATAGTTTCTGTTATATTACTTTTATTATTCCATCATCTCCATTTGTCCCTGCAGTGATTCTCAGGTGCAGGCTCAGACTGAGGCCATCACTGAAGAAGACTTGAGGCTGATCCAGGAGAGAGAGTCGTCCATCAGGCAGTTGGAGGTACAAATAAGAATCAAATGTCTATACCAGCATGGCCACTAATGTGTCCAGTACGTCATCACATGAACCATCTCTCTTTATGTTGCTCGATTCAGTCGGACATCACAGATATCAATGACATCTTCAAGGACCTGGGGATGATGGTCCATGAGCAGGGAGACATGATAGGTGAGCTTTTGTCACCTGCTAATAGATTTCTTGTCTGTTCCTCTAATAATGTAACAACGCACAACTGAAACGTTTTTACTTATTGACAACAGGAAAGTGGGCTGGGTCAGCAGTCTCACGCACGCCCTCTTTATTCAATGGGATAAAATATTTATAACAAAACATTTATTAAGAATAGCACTAATGTAGGACGGGAGGCACAATGGTTTATGGAATTACATTTTTAAAATATGTATGTACACTCCAAAACAAAGTAGAATTACTTACAATATTATGTAAGTAAATAACATAAATGAAGAATATGACCTTGTCTAAGTGATCTTCTGTACTGACCTGTCTACTCATCTAGGGACGTGTGAATTATTGCCACATGTGCTCCCCCTTCCTCCCACCTCCTGCATGTAAAATGTGTGTGTTTCCTGTGTGTTCTGCAGACAGTATAGAAGCCAATGTGGAGAATGCAGATGTGAATGTCCAGAGCGCCACACAGCAACTGGCACGTGCTGCAGACTATCAGGTAAAACTCAATGGGACAGAGAGGATGATAAACAAATGAAGGTACCAAGGAAAGGAACAAGGAGAGGATGAGAGGAGAGGCATTCACATGTATAAATGTTAGCTTGGAACTAGTAAGATCAATTGTTTTAGGGGTCTGTGAGGCAACAGTATGTGTGCATGTATGAATCCTCCACCTCCTACACAAGAACTCCCTTGTGTAACCAAGTTCTTAGTCGGTTTGCTTTGGTAAATAAGATGTAGATAAAGAAGAAAAAAAAGATGTAGATAAAGAGGCTTAAAGGAGAAAAGAAAAGAAAAAGCTGAGTCGCAAGGTGATCTGATTGTTGCTCTGGTTGTGAGTCACTTCCTGAGTAAAAAAATCCATCTCTCCATTAAAGGTCCCATGACATGGTGCTCTTTGGATGCTTTTATATAGGCCTTAGTGGTCCCCTAATACTGTATCTGAAGTCTCTTTCCCGAAATTCAGCCTTGGTGCACAATTACAGCCACTAGAGCCAGTCTCACAATGAGCTTTCCTTAGTATGTCATTTCTGTGTCTGTAGCTATTGAGGAGGAAGGGGGGGGCAAGGTGGAGGGTGGGGGTGTGGCTTTGACCAACTGCCACTTTGCTCATTTGAAAGCCATGATGTCTCTCTCTCTCTCTCTCATGGGTGGGCCAAATTCTCTCCTCATAAGGAGCAAGATTCCAGATCGGCCCATCTGAGCTTTTTCATTTTCTCAAAGGCAGAGCAGGATACCCAGGGCTCGGTTTACACCTATCACCATTTCTATCCACTGGGGGACCATAGGCAGGCTGGGGGAACGCATATTAATGTTAAAACACCTCATAAAGTGAACTTGTCATGCCATGGGACCTTTAATAAACAGATTATATCTCATAATTATTTAATACACAACCACTTTGTGCTTTTTTTTCGCCCCTCCAGCGGAGCTCCCGGAAGAAGATATGCATCCTCATGATATTGTTGGCTGTAGTTGCTGTTATTATTGGACTTATCATCTGGGGTGCAGTCAAAAAATGAGGGCTTCATCTTCTTCCCCTCTTCCACCTCTCCGGTTTATTCATCAGCCTGGACAAAGGAATGAGCACCGTCCTTCCTCTCCTCATCCTCCTCCTTTTCTCACCCCCCCACCCCTCACGGGGGGAGTCAATGGGACTGTCTGTCTTTCTTTGACTTGATTATATTTTAAAGATGTTGCAGTCCTCATTGACAGGACAACACACTCCTTCACTGTGAAAACAAAACTAGCGCTGGTTGCTTTAGTGTTATAATCAGCTTTAATTGAATTCTTTTTTTCTGATTTAGGCATGATTGTCCTGTAACACAGGACAGGTGCAGCCATTTGTTAGCTACACCTCTACTGAACGTTCAATAAGATACGATACAGACAATGCTTCTGGGTGCAATGAAGCAGCAAGTTGCTGTAGGCAGGTAAGAGGGAATTAACCTTCAGGTCAGTTATATTGCTGCAGCTGCTTTCTTTTATCAGGTCAGATATGAACAATTAAACCACGTATCAAGTGCACTCTGTAAATTTGGGAGTAAACTAAAGTCAGCCTTGGTCCATAGCACAATGAAGCCAAACTGCATTCAGCTTATTGCAATGCATTATCTCCTGTATTTAAAATTGTAATTAATTAAAATGAATAGCTAATTTCATGTAGTTGTAATTTTTTGATAAATCCATACTAAATCTTGTGATTTGGACCTTATATTACACTCTGCTGTCAGCCAGCTATTCCAAGTAAGTTTTTTTTTCTTTTTTTTTTTAATGCAACACGTAATCGTTTGAGTTGTGTTTTATGGTTTGTTTAACTGTACTTCGGTATGCTTCTTTTAAAGACACCACACAGGTGTCTTCAATTTTCTGGCTGATTAGAGCTCGTTACACGTTGCAGGTGGGCCAGAGCTGCGTCAATCAGTCGTGGTCTAATTAGCCAGTCTAAGTGGAAACACCTGTGTGGGGGCTTTACTCATAGGAAAGTACCGACAGTCAATTATCATTATTTCTCTGTGATTGACAGTAACCGTCTTTTTTCCTAATATGAAGAAACCACAACCGAAAGTAAAGTAATTGAAACCAAACACTACTAACTATTTGCTACTACTATTTGACATATGTACAATTATGATCATGTGTATATTTTCAATATTGAGATTTGGCTGCCTACCATGTGCTGAATAAATTACCTGACTGTACTGAACCTGAAATAAAATTGATTTTTTTTTTAATGTAATTCTTATGTTATTCTTAAATTAAATTGTGAATCACCACTTGAAGTTATTGGTTTTTTTTTCTTCTTTGTGTTGAATGGACTCCTTTCAACACAAAGAAGTCCTTCGAGTCAAGAAGAAGTCCTTTGAGTATTTGTGCAAAACTACAATATTCTGCAGTAAAAATACGGTATAGATTTTCTTTCATTTAAATAATCCCACATATTGCTCCTTTGGTTAAGACTATAATTCTACGGTGTTCCTCTAGTACCAAATAGCATAATTGTCACCAACACTGGAGAAACTGACTGTTTATTCAATAGTTAGTTTTACATTCAACGGTAAATAAATGAGAGACAGACTGGCATGTTGCTGGCTGACAGTCAGTTGATAGGTAGCTTTACATATCATTAGGTGCTTATTTATTTAGGTGCATGTGACTCCAAAAAACAAAGATTGAATGTCATTACCTAACCTTTGTCAAGAATTTGGATAAGACCATAGGGAAGATGAATAAGTAATAATCCTCCCACCCTCACCAACCTTGACTATCACCCTACCCTTGATCAAGTAATTCAACTTAACTGCTTCATTACAACTCCGTATCTACCAGTACAGGACAGTATATTGTCGGTGATGCTGGAAAAAAAAAAATAGTGTGCCCAGTTGAATTTCCCTAAAGGTTAAAATAATGTTTTTTAGGCCCCAATATTTGGACAACTATAGGAAAAGATAGGAAAGGACATATGCTGTAGTGGCTGAACTTGTTGCACAATAGAGTCAAGTCAGGGTGATGATAATGGAGCTATTGTACATTTAAGTCATTCACTGTATCTGCCTGTGATGCAAGAGTGTCTTCCTGTTTCTTGAGAACAGCATTAACTCAGCATTGTGCGAATGAAAACAGTCTACATTGTCAAGGCTAAGATTATACTTTATCAAAAGCTAATTGCAACTGAGTCGACGCCTGTTAGGGGTTAGCCAAACATGACAAGGTCTCAATTGCATAAACATGTCACAACCCACATTTTTAATATTCAGACATTAAAACATACATGGTGTAGCTACTCATACATAAAATCTAGTCTGAAAGAGTTAAAAAAAAAACATACTGTATGTCATCTCCCTGTTTACCCTAAAAAGTAGCTATGAAAGGATGAGATCAAGGAGCAGACAGGAGTTAGCTTGTATATGTCAGAATTGATGTCAGTGTTGGAGTTGGATTGGGATGTGGAAGTAACAAGACTGCTGTGACGCAGAAGGCAAAAGTTTCCCTGGCAGAGATGTGGAGGATTTAGACACAATGTTGTAAATACATAACTCGGACAGAGAACAGGTTGAGCTGGGGCGTCAGTAGGACAGGGAGTATTTTGGGATGACCACACACACCGAAAGTAGCAGTTTGCTGCAAAGAGCTGAGCAGGATTTTCCTACAGAAATGTCACAGCTGAGGAGGATGAGGAAAGTTTGACCTGGTGCAAAGTTACTGCAAAGGAAGCAAAGAGGGGTTTGGTTTGAGGTGGATAGACACAATTATTAGGTTGTTTTTCAGCCGACATGACATTCTCCTTTAGATCTATTCTACTGCCTCATTTAAGAAAAATGCAAACCACAATAAAGGTGTGATTCTAACGGACGTGCATCAATTCAGAACTTGTAGGTGGAAATGACCTGTTTATCTGTCTCCTTCCTTTTAATAGCATGTCTCAGGCACAGAGGGTGTTTTTGCCTGCTGATGTAGAAAATCACAGATAATGGTTTCCCTCTGCTGTGATGCACAGGCATTGGATAAATAACTCACTGAGCTCACTGTCTTTAAGGTACGTCATTAGGGAAAAGAACTGAGGAAATAAGTTGCTATTAGTTTTCCTTTCCATTGGTAAGCTGAAAGTCTCTTCTAAATATGTGACTCCCTGGGGCAAAGACACAGGTTTATGTACCAATTCAATCTTATTTTTAACTTCTTTTGTTTTTCCTTTTTATTTCATGTCATTTGTGTGTATATTTACACCCCAGGAAGACTAGCAACCCCATTAGCAGAGGCTAATAGGGATCATACAAACTATAAACAATTCACATAGTGGAAGAGACAAAAGTCTTTCATTAAGTAAAGAGAAATATTTTTGACATAATGAACTAGTGTATTGTAAATTGTATTGGTATTTCAGTTGCAGGTTAATTATATATGGATTCACAAATGTGAGTAATATTTTATTTGCATATAATGTACACAGTAAGATCTAAGCAATTTTATGCACTTCTAATCACATCTTATGCTTTCTGAAATGTGCATTTGCTGCCAGCAGGTGGCAGTGCTGGACTGTTTACGATAACACTCATGGGTAGTACCACCATCTAATGCTATTACCATGTATTGGTATTATTGTAAATACAATTATACAATAGCCACACAGTATACTGTCATTGCCCACTGTTTGCAATTGTACACAAATGCAAGGGGTAAATGTGTTATGAGAATAATACATCTCAAAGTATAGAGTAATAGAATAAAACCAAGCGCTTCAAAAACCCCTTTAGACTTTTAACACAGCCAGTCAGGACTTTGATCTCTCCCAAGTGAGATTTTTCCTTCAAAGTGGCTGCTCAGTTTCAAGCCCTCCGGCAGACATCATGCTCAAGTGTCCTTGAGTGAGACAATGAATCCCTGTCTACTCTGTAATAATTATCATCAGATGGAGCAGTAATAGCTATAGAGTAGTACATTATTTTTTCAGCTGAAATTGTGTTAGCAATAAGCTTGCTCTGAATCCTCTCCTCTCCTCCTCCTACCCTACTCTCATTTCTCCTCCTGTCTGCTTTCCTCTCCATTACAGCACATCTTGAGTGCTGTATCCAGATGCCCTCCCTATTCTTAGGGCTAGCTAAAGCCCACAGGATGTGAGCTCTCTCTCAGGACAATTGTGACATAATATCAGTGCTGTAGAGCACAATAACACAGTAAACGTTTTGATTGTGTGTCGATTAAATTTAGCCTTATTTGTTGGCTTGCCGAAAACCTAGTCTAAGCCGTATCTTACCTGTATCAAGATTAAATCAGGCTTCATATTCAACAGAAAAAACGTGGAGAATTACAATTGAGATTACATCGCTGTTCATTTAAAGGTCCCATGGCATGAAAATGTCACTTTATGAGGTTTTTTAACATTAATATGCATTCCCCCAGCCTTCCTATGGTCCCCCAGTGGCTAGAAATGGTGATAGGTGTAAACCGAGCCCTGGGTATCCTGCTCTGCCTTTGAGAAAATGAAAGCTCAGATGGGCCGATCTGGAATCTTGCTCCTTATGAGGTCATAAGGAGCAAGGTTACCTCCCCTTTCTCTGCTTTGCCCGCCCAGAAAATTTGGCCCAACTATGAGAGAGAGACATCATGGCTTTCAAATGAGCAAAGTGGCAGTTGGTCAAGGCCACACCCCCACCCTCCACCTTGCCTCTCTCCTCCTCAATAGCTACAGACACAGAAATGGCACATACTAAGGAAAGCTCATTGCACTCAGGCTGAATTTCGAGAAAGAGACTTCAGATACAGCATTAGGGGCATCCAAAAAGCACCATGTCATGGGACCTTTAATACATTTTGCATTTTTAACAGTCTCTCCAGAGTCATAGTTCCTATGAGACAAAGTGACTCAAAATGATCACTCAAGCGTCAACGCTATATATAACAAAATTAGCTATTTATGGATTTTCCTCTTCAAGTCTGATCAATGCCACACAGAGTTAAACCATTACAGTCTGTGTAAATGAGCCTGTGTTGTTTATATCTTTAAAACTTAACAGTTACTGAGCATCCCAGTCTCCATCCATGATCCATGACTTGTAATCCTCAGGTCCAAAGCCCCAGAGGGCAGCATTCCTCCCAGCAGCCCAGGAATGTAAACTTTACTTTGGAGTCCAGCTCTGGTCCAGTAAGAGGAATGCAGAGTGTTTGCTGTTGAAAAAAAAGTCATAAATAAGGATGTGGTAGAGCTGGCACTGGTAGGATGACAACTGGCACTAGAACAGAAAAACATGCTAGCGGGCAAGGAGTTTTTTTTAGATTTAGAGGCTTCTGTGTATTCTGGTAAATATTGATGTTTTTCTGAAGAGGAAGTAGCTCTCAGGTATGTGACAGGATGTCCCACGCTGAGAGGAAACTGCTGCACTCACCTGCCGTTTCAAAGTTAAAATTCCTAGCTCGCACACCCAAGAAACCCTCAGTACACCTGTGCAGAACTTTGTATTCCCTCTGCACTGAAAAACAAATAAATAAATAATATCAAGTAAGCGCAGATACTGTATCTTTAAACTTGGACAGCATCTCGTATTTAAGCCTACAGCGGGTACCTTAGTATGCTGACTAGTATGCTGACAGCTGCTGGTGGGACTAATGTCCGGACTAATAACCAGAAACCATGTGATGGAATGTCAGTAAACAGCATGCAGCATCCTTATAAAGTGTCTTTTTAACTGCACTCTTAAAAAACTGCACTAATCAATATTTTATATATAAACAATGGATGAAATGTCTATGCGTAATGTGATAGGGGTCATTTGTAGTAACGAACCTTAGAGATGTATCACCTGACTGCTGCAGTTCTCTGCTGGATGTGTAAAATAGGCAACTGGCTATTACAACGTCCACTTCATAAATTAATATGTCATCATTGTGTTTACAGCTTAGTGTATTGCCCCCAAGTGGCCAGAAATAACTTTTTGAGTTAAGTTTAAGTCATCTTCAAACATCTTGAAGACTACAATGAATGTCTTGCTGCTTTAGACTTCCCACTACATAGCCCAGGGCCGCAGTTTGAAATATAATTGGCCAGGTAGAGTCAGTCGTGGCTGTTGTCATATATCTGTACTGCTTCTAGCTCTAACCTCTTGTTCCTCTTTCCTAGCCTGCAGTTTCTTGAGCTATTACCGTAAATGTTCCACAGGCCTATGTATTCCACATCTCTGCTTCACAGGGATACCACTATATCGTAATAAGTCTGGTTGGGTACCAGAGTGAAAAACTTCTCTCAGTTTACGTAAAAAAAAAAAAAAAAAAAAAGTCCTATCCTTGCTCCAATCTCAGTTGTCCCATACTCTGTTTACTGTCTCCAACTAGTTCCTATAGCTACTTGTGCCTTGTGGTTTAAATGCTGACCATAAAACTTGCACATTGTATGTGGAAGCTGATATTGGAGGATGATTTGTGTTAACACTTTCCTGAACTCCCGCAAACATCTCCGATTACAGCACAACTTGATTTATTCATTTGTAACAATGGAGAAAGTAAGAGAGGCCTTCATAAGCCTCCACCTCAAATATTTTTTGTTACATCCTGTGTGAACAAGTTTAAATACCATCCTAGTTTGCTCACTTCAAATCATCTCCTACATGTGTAGAGGAATGTTTGTGTAGGCACACAAAACCAAGAGGAAAAAATGCAGCAAGACAAACTATGGTGACCTTGAGTAACGCAACAGACGTCATAACCTCCAGCTGCCTTGTCGTTGGTGGGAATGAAGAATGAAGGATGGAGGTAGGGATGGAGGATGGCAGGGAGGTAATTGAGGAATGGATGTGTGTCTCCTAGGTGGCCATGTTGTTGCTCTGGAAGGATGTGGGCGCTGGTCAGACCACACACACATACACACAAACAGAGACACACATACAGACACTAGTAGCAAGGCCTCGCCAAGCTTCAGCTCTTATTATTGTTATGTAGTGGTAAGGATTTAACTCTGGGGCTTCACCATGGAGGGACCAATGGAATTAGAGTCTGGGTTAGTCCACTGGTAGGTATTTAATTTTCGGTTTCCATAATGGTGGGTAATAAATTGTGGCCGTTTGTCATGGGACTGGAGGAATTTGGCTATGGGTTAGAAGTTCCTGTGGAACTACAGTTACACTTGGAGGATCTGGCTAAAGCAGGAAAAACATGCCAGCAGAGTAAGCTAGACGGCTTCCCATCCAAACTGCATAATTTTAGGTAATTAGGGAACCAAATCTAGATAATTTTCTATGTTAACTGTTTTTCCATGATGATAGCTATGTGCAACCTAACACAGAGGTTCTCAATTTTTCTTTTTTGGTCAACGATAGAGAATATACCTTATACCATGTATGTCCCTTGGAATAATTTGACTATTTTTATACTTCTATAGTCTTGGAAGAACAATACAAGAGAAATGTATTAGAAAGAAATTAGGCATGCATTAAACATATTTGCAGATTCTAATAGTATCTATCAAATAATAGATTTGTTAGATTAGAACGTAATCTATGAAGTATTATAAATTTGAACATTTTAATATTGTTTGTTGAACTATGAATAATTTAAATGAATGAATCTTAAAACTTTTAATGGACCCCCTGGCAGAGTGCCACGGACCCCTGGGGGTCCTTGGACCCCGCTTTGAGAATCACTGGTCTAACGTGTTTGTCTATTTAGACTGATAGCAGACTAACAAATGTAATGCTATACAGAACACATACCTAGTTGATAATCCATGTGAATAAAATTAAAAAATAAAAAATCTTACAAAGCTTTGATTTTAAAGCCCATGAAATCTTTGTTTCAATTCTTATGTATTTGTCTATTTGTCAAATATCAATTCAAATATCACTCTGGTGAGAGTGAAATAATGGACTGTTAACAGTGTTAGCATTGCAGACTTTGCTAAATGATTAATTCTTCAAAAGTGGAACATCTTTCATAGATTCTAAAGATAAGTTTTCTTTGTTTGCACAAACTAAGATTAAAAATTGAGATTTAAAACACTTGTTAAAATGGATTATTTTTCAATTATCTATCTCAATGAGGCAGATTTACCAGACAACACCACACGAGCAGAAATGCACACCCATTATTTACGTATCCTGGCACTGAGCCCTGAGTGAATTATACCTGCTAATCAGCTTCATTGAAAGGCGTTTGACGTCAGAGGTGGACAAAGCTAACAGAACAAGAGCTGTGAAGAGTGTGTGCGTGAGCATGTTTGAGCAGGCAGGTGGGGCAGTCGGGGTCAAAGGTTAAGAGGGGTTGATGTGTGGGGAGGTGGTGGAGGTCGGGCGAAAGCTGCTCGGCAAACACAGCTTGCTGTCACAAACACACCTGATATATGAATAGCCACAAGTCTGTGAGATAGACAGGGGAAGGATAAGAGTGTGATAGAGGGAAGAGAGATAGATAGACAGCTCACGAGAGGGAAAGAGGGAAGGAGGGAGGCCCTCGGTTTGCTCACAGTGTTGTGATATCTTCGTCATGTTTTCACACCGGGGGGATTCTCAGACTGCTTGTTTCCATTTCACGGTCTGGCATTTATCCTCAACTGTGAAGATGTAGCTGAGTTTAATATGGCTGATAAATTAGACCAGACAAGATAAAATGAAGTATACAGATTAGATTGGACTTGTGAGGCAAGATGAGATGATATATGTGATGAAAAAGTGTAATGGCAAAATTACATTTAAGTCCTTATATTTTTATGTTTTATTTCTACTTGGTTTTTCTTAAAATGCTGAAAGAGAGTTTACTCATTTCCACATGTAGATTCTAACTAAGTGAGAATCAGAAAGTCTGGAACATAATGTGAGCACTGTCTGAACAGATAGGGGCTACAAGGTCACCCTAAAACTATCTCTAGTTTTCCCATGCCAGTTTGAGATGTAACTGGGGCGGTGAAAGTCGTACAGGGAGGAGGAGGCGAAATGGCACCGAGATGTCTCTTGTGTTTTTCGATTGTCTTCATGTGTATCAGATTGCATGTAAAAACTGTAGCGTCATAATAAGCCAAGTGTGTGTGTGCTATCACTCTGAAGATGCATATAAGCCTAGTGTTGTGTTCACTCATTGGAGGGACTGACTCCACACGGGGCTGCTGTGCCTTTTGTGAAATCATGTTGCTCCTATATTTGCAAATATATTTTTAATAAAATACAAAAACCTAACTTGGTTTAGTCCCCTACTGTCTTATTTGTTTCACTTTACTCAACTCTCAAAACTTTACCCCTGCTGCAAAGGAAACTTCCACTACAAAAGGATGAGAAGTGGTGAGATTATATAGCATAAAATTAGCCGTGCTGATGAGAAATGAGACAAGATGATGTTTCTTAATAACATGAGATAAGTAATAATAAATAGAAAAGGCAACATGACAAGATATGAGATGAGTGAAATTAACTTTATTGACGAAATGAGATGAACTTCATGATGGCGACTTTGTGAGATGACACTGAGATGAAATGAGACAGCTAACTAAAATGTAAGTCATCTCTGTTTGTCTGTCTTTCTATATTTCTGTCCTTAGATTTTCCTGACAGCCATTCATCTGAACGTCTTCACACTTGGCAGGTGTATTGCTGGAGACCCAAGGAAGTTGAGTTTGAGCTCTTGAGATCTACGGGACATATTTAATAGTAGAGCATTATGTACACACCGCCAAACAGCACAGGTACAGCTCACTCTCCATCGCTTGCTACAGTTAATTCAAGAACAGATGAAGAGGGAGAGACCGGAGGGACTGGAGATGTTACAATGTGGCAATCTTAAACATTTCAAGCTTCAGCGATGTAACTTTCGGAATGAACGCCATTGTTCCCGGAAATAGCCTTGTCCCAAATAGCTAGCTGTTAGCAAATGATGCGTATACTCTAGATTCAAGATTCAAGATTCAAAATCCTTTATTAATCCCACAAATGGTGAAATTCACACTGTTGCAGCAGTAAGGGATAAAAGGAAAGTAGAGGACACACGTTAACACACAATAATAAAAATAGCATTGCTAGGGGACAGAGGAAGCAACTATGTCATGGCAGGTGTATTGCTCAGGACCCATGGAAGCACAATGTCGACTGTGAAGTTGTTTGGATGAGCGGTTCGAGAGAGAGCTGCAAGCAGCAATACCGGAGGCCAAGCAATAGTCTGTTCTAAACAGGCACGTTTTGAACAGGCACTGCACTACTTGTATTAAAAAGTGAGTTAACATGAACTTCACTGAAGAGGCAAGGTGAGATGATATCACACAAGATGAAAGAAGATGAGGTTAAATGAGAGAAAATGTAATGAGCTTTACTCGTGAGATGAGACGAGATGAAATGTGAGGAGATTTGATAACATAGATGACAAACTTAACTGATGAGATGTGATGAAATAAAGTGAGACACGAACATTGATGCATTTTTGTGAACATTTTATGCTTTATCTTTAGATTTTCTCTGTGGGTTACATCCTTTCAACCAAAGATACACAACAAGCTAAACAGGCACAGCGAAGACTTCAGCTAACTTCATCCCCATGTTTCTGTTCTGTGACCGGTTCAATCCGACCTTCAAAGCACAAATCTGCCACCACATCAAACATTTTCTTTTTAGATCTCAGTATAGACTTTTGCTTTTTGCCTTAATTTATCCTGGGAATATTTGCCAAGCACACATGCTCTCTTTCATCAACACCCTGCTTCACACGTACAAAGTTACACACATTCCTACCTGGCAGCTGCCCAGTGCAACCACAGTCTTCTAGTGTAGGTCCACTGGGCAGCTCCACCAGAGTAATTTGAACATTAAGAAATGTGCTCAAGGACATTTCTATGGTGTTAGCTGAAAGAGAGGAGAACAGGCAGCATTCACTTTTCTGATCTACATTTTTCTTGGCAAATCATGAATCCAACATCTCAATTTTCTCATCAGCCCACTTGTCTAAACTTAAGCCTTGCACATATTGGATTTAGACCTTTTGTGTAATGAAAGCCATTTAGAGAATAAATAATCCAGCATTTGGTGAAAGGATTTAAGAAATCATCAGCAACAAATCAACAAACTTTTACACCAGTCCCTCTAAACCCTTTATTTACTCTATGATACAAGTTACCCTATTGAATAGATATAGATGGTATAATGTTTATCATATTCACCTTCTTAGTTAAGCATGTTAGCATGCCAACATTTGCTAATTAGCATTAAACACCAAGAACAGCAGAGGATCATGGGAATGTCACTATTTCTGCAGGTATTTGGTCATAACCAAAGTACTGAACAAATCTTGATTCTCGACTGTTAATGGCGTTGGGTGAAGACGAATTAAGGGATGACCAAAGTAATTAAATTCATCCTGAGGGGTCATGAATGTCTGTACCAAATTTCATGGCAATCCATTGAGACGTTTCACTCAAAACTACAATTTTGTATCTCATGTTGGCGCAAGAGGAACAGTCAAGGGGTCACCGAAACCATTTGGATTCATTGTCTGGGAAACATAATCTGCACATAATCTGCAATCTGGAAACAATATCTGCACAAAATTGAATGAAAATCACTCCAATAGTTGTTGAGATCTTTCAGTTTGGTAAAGTGGTGGACCAGCTGACAGACAGACATTGCCATGCTGCTAGCATGGCTAAGAGCAGATTCACCATGTAACAGCTCATCTACTGTTAGGCCTATGTGATTTCACTCCATTATGCTCAAAACCTTGGCACTAAAACGACACATGCTTTTCAACAAAATTGACATTATATAATTACAAAACCAAGTGCCAGACATCATGGATGGTCATCCTCAATGGTTCAACTGTGACTTGCTCTTTCAGGCAAACGGCTCAGTGCTCACATCTTCATAAGAGCCCTCCCTTCATGCGGCAACATGTTGCTCTGCTCAGACCAGTCTGAACTGCCCCTTGCTAGGACACGGCTGCTCCAGCATCAAACGATATTTTTAATCAAGTGGTCAAAAGCTATTGCACAAACATTCTAAAGTAGCTTAGGTCAACAGTGCCCCAGAGCCTGTTCTGTTAGCTGGAATGCTCCTGTACGCTGCGAACAGACCTCTCTTTGTATTTCAGTCCAGCAGCCTCACGCCACACCGCACCGCTCTGGAATCCTGTTTGTTTTCTTTCAAATTTCTCAACCTAGTTCACTCCGATGTGGAAGCGCAGTGTGCTGTGTGTGTGTGTGTGTGTGTGTGTGTGTGTGTGTGTGTGTGTGTGTGTGTGTGTGTGTGTTTACTATGTTTTAAGGTGTGCGCTAAGTGTGCATCTGTGTTTGTACCCATGCAGCAACAGTATGGCTCATTGAGCATGTGCTCATTTTAAGCTGGTGCCAAAGTTCACATGCTTTAAAGTGGAAAATACTGGAGAGTTAAAAATTATAGTTTACAGAGTTACAGATAGATGCCTATTGGACCAAAACTCAGCTTTCTGTAGCCAACAGGCCTGGTTTTTAATTCACATTCAATTCAACCAGATGCAGGATTTCTTGAGCAGAATTTGTCCCTGTATTTTAATGTGTTTGTCTTCCTGAAGACTCATACATGTTGAGTTTTCTCCACATTCGGGGACAAGACAAAACTTGAATCTGTTGTTTTGCATTTCTGGACTCCCCAGCATTTATTTCTAGTCAATCCACTTATCTAACCAGTAATCTGCAATTATCCATAATACAGAGGGCTCGTTAACGCCCTAGGTGCTGACTGGACAAACACCTTCCCTCTCATACTGTTAGTCCTCCTCCCCCTTTCTCCTAATTTCTACTGTTGGCTGACCAAGCCAGAGGAATTCATTATCCCGGAAACTTTTTGCAGAACAGAGTGAGCCAAGCAGGGCAAGGCTATTCTTCTTTCCTGTCCTTCCTGACAATGAAACCATGGCATACAATCAACCTATTATTACTGCTACAGATAACCACTGTTCTTTTGCCATATGAACTGTAACCCTGGCTAACTCAATGTCCTGTTTTTACCCTGAACAGCCTGGTTTTATCTGTTAAGAGGGTAACTTGCATCTGATTCTTTTTGTAAGGAAAGTGTCAGGCACATCACAACTTGCTCCAATAGTGAAGACACAGTTTTTTCAAAAGCTGAGAATTCTTAAAATGTATTTGCTTATCTGAGTATAAACTAGGATATACAGTATATGAATTTAATTTGTGTTTCATAGGAATTTTGGTATGTCAAAAGGACTAAATTATGGGAAAAAAATTACAGTCATTTCAACAAACTGAGTGGTCAATTCAATTTTAATGAGAAAAAAATCTGGAAATAAGAAAGTTAGTTTTCCATGCATCAATCCACTATCTTTTTACACTAATGCTTTGCAGGGTTGTAGGGAGCAGGAGCCTATCCCAGGTCACACTGGGCAAGAGGTGGTGTCCACCATGGACCGGTTACCAGTCTGTGACAAGGTTAATACATAATATAGACAGGCAACCAGTCCCACTCACAGTGACACCTACTGTATGGGCAGGGTTGACTTGCATGTCATGGGACTGTGGGAAGAAACATGCACAGACATGGGGATAACTCCACACAGAAAAGCCCCAAAAGTTGTCTAATCAACAACAGATCCCAGGAGTAAGTCTACATATCACAAACTTATTCATATTACAGTAAATGACAAGATATATGCTTTATAAGCAGGGGGCGCTTATATGATCACTTACTGTATATGCTATGTGTAAAAGAAACAGAGGAAGAAGAGTAGGCCTACTAGTCTGGCTATCACCAATCCACAGCCTGGTCATGATGAGGGGCAGACAGAAGAGTTAATTTCACATCAGCAAGAGGTACTGAGTGCCAGGAGCAGGGCACATTATAATAGGCTTCCTTTATCCCTATCTTAGCGAATTGCATAGTCAGCTATCAACATGGGTGTGCATCATGATTATGAAAATGATCGTACCATTTTGTGCTGTCAAACTTAAAGTGTTTAATAATTTCTGTTAGGTTAATTTGAAACATTAAAAGTCCCATGGCATTTTATGAGGTTTTTTAACATTAATATTCGTTCCCCCAGCCTGCCTATGGTCCCCCATTGGCTAGAAATGGTGATAGGTGTAAACCGAGCCCTGAGTATCCTGCTCTGCCTTTGAGAAAATGAAAGCTCAGATGGGCCGATCTGGTTAGGTTACCACCCCTTTCTCTGCTTTGCCCGCCCAGAGAATTTGGCCCACCCATGAGAGAGAGGCATCATGGCTTTCAAATGAGCAATGTGGCAGTTGGTCAAGGCCACACACTCACCCTCCACCTTGCCACCCCCACCCCCTCTCTCCTCCTCAATAGCTACATGCAAAAATGGCACATACTAAGTAAAGCTCATTGTGGGACTGGCTCTAGTGGCTGTAATTCTGTACCAAGGCTGAATTTCGGGAAGGAGACTTCAGATACAGTATTAAGGGCCTATAGAAAGAGCACCATATCATGGGACCTTTAAACGCGTTAGAAATTAATCGCGGGTTGTCCGCGATTTCACTTCGTTCACTTTTGCTGCTATGATATTGAATTAAACGGGAAAACATCAGGCATGCATTGGTTCCACAAATGTGCTAACAAACAGGGAAGGGGGCTAAATAATTCACCAAATGTAACCAAAAGTTTAACCAAAAAAATTTCTAGCTTGCAGTCTCCGTCTGTCTTCCATCAGAGTGCAGTTTTTCCTTGTCTTTCATATTTGTGTTTACTATTGTGGAACGGGCAAAGACCTGGTGGTTGTTTGTGAAAGCTTCACAGACAAAATTGATAGAGCCTAGTCATTTTCATAAATTTCACAGCCTTAATATGAATCAAAAGTGTAATATGACATTGACAAAATATTAAATAGGTTATTCAATGCTAATTCTTTAACACAAAGCAACACATATTATATCAATAATAGCTAATAACCTACCTTTAAAATAATTTGTTTATTCAGGTTGAAAATAGTTGCAGCACAAAGGATGACAGGGAGAGTGCAGGGAGATGCCAGGATGTCCCAGGATGTTCCAGGATGCTCTACATCACAATATTTCACACGGCCCAAGTCAGATAGTCACAGCCTGGAACAATTTTTTGCTTACCACCCTCAGCAAATGCCTAAACACCTGTCTCTACAGAGAGTGTTTAGTTGTAAAGATGGTACCAACCGCAAATGGCTAATAAACACAACCCCAATTATCATCATTGGTTTTGAGATGTTACTTGCCGTGAATACCTTGTCTGATAAGCTACAGTTGTGGCATAGTATCAGGACTTCCCGGCTAGTGTCTGTCGCGCACGGCTAGGGGGCCTGATGATGGGCCTATTTGGGAAAAAGTCCAGGGCTGTTTTTTAGCCCCAGTCCGTCCCTGCCCGGACGTGTGAAAAGGCAGAGATTGTACATTCCTGCAATCTGTTACTATTTGGGATTGTTTAGCAGCGGGCATATCATCAGCAGACATAATATTGACTTTGGTTATTATGCAGAAAATAGACAACATTATGTCCCAATAAAGCCTGTTAGTGCTGACGTGTACTGTATTCTTTCTTTGATGTTGTTAAGAATTGCATGCCCTGCAATTCAGAACAGCATATAAACAATTGTGAAGCAGTTTTTCAAGGTAAAATAGTTAGATAATGTTGCTTTGCAACGCATTATCATCAGTGGGTTCGTATGGTATCTTACGAAAATGTATGCACAACAATGTGTATGATATCCTACGAAGTTACGGTGCGCGTCCTTACCGTTAAATTTAGCCGAGAAGAGGTTACTGAGAGCTGGCTACAGGGCAACGTGAGGCCCCGTCGTTTCAGCGGCCGTTGCTGTTAAGTTTAGCTGACAAAAGATGACTGTGAGCCAGCTACAGAGCACCGCGGGCCCCGGTCGTCTAAATGGCCGTTGTAGTTTAGTTTAGAATACATACTAATTCCAGTGCATTACTTTTTATAGCTATACATATGAATGGTTCATGACAACAGCCTGTACTTTGATAGTATAATAAAAATGTGATGGATGATCATATTGAGCACTCTTGTTGTTTGTTGTTTTTCTGAACATTCATCTTTTGCCTGTCCTTAAAACATTTCTTACTCTGATGTGTTTGACTTGGTTTCAAACCATTTACTGCCCCATTTCCAGTAACCTGAGGAAATGCCTTTTCTGGGCTGTCCCACTAAAATGCCACATATAGGCGGCCCCTTCTAATACTGCAGGATAGGCTGCTCTGAAGAGCCCCTCCAAAATACTTTGCAGGGCGGTGTGTCCTGAATGTCCTGCACCTGCATAAACACACCGAGCCAGGAGAGCTGCCTGTCGCCCTGCCAGGCACGCTAAACCACATGTCCAAAAGGCAGGAGAATAACATACCTGGGAACAGTTACCGTGAGAAGCGGAGGTAAAGTAGAATACAGTTAACCACAAAAAGGTTGCAGTCACAGGCACAGTAAGAAAGGTGCAACCATCAGTTTATACATGCTTAGTGAAAGTCAGAGTGCAAATTAAGGTTTAAGTTTCGCAAGTACACCCAAAACACACCTGGTAAAGAACAAAATAAAGAACACTATGTATGTGTGATATTAAACAAAGAACTAAAAGATCCTTGGCTATCAAACACAGAGCGAGAAAAAAAGAGAAACCAGATGGATGGAGGAGACAAAGTCAAAACTGAAATCAGAATTGGTTGATAAAACAATTTGGAAACTTCAGGGATATTTTAGTAAAATGAGCGTATAAAGGGTAAAAGGAAAAATCTGTTAGGACCAGAGAGAGTGCAAATCGGGCCCCCGAGACAGGCTGCGTATTGACACGCTGTGACAGAACACCTACCTGTCAGACATGCCCCGTAAAGGCTCTCCTCAGTCGAACAAGGCTTTATATTCACACAGCATCACACGACACCTCGTAGTTACGTAACTGTCGCACCCTTCAATCATTTTACTGTAACTGAGACCTCACAAGGGGCCTGGTCATATATGCCATACTGCTCTATAGCACAGGAGGCTCAGTTTTAGCTAGTGGGCCTCCATATATGATCCTGGAGGAGTCTGTAAAAATGTGATCTCAGCAACAGGAACAAAAGTTGAAGAATTTAAAGCTATATTTTAATTGAGCAATGAAAATACTCTAAAACCCTGTAAATACTGGTGTTATTACAAGTTTAGAGTATTTTCATGGTCATTATGTGGTCACATCCAAATGCATTACATGAATTGTAAAAAATAATCCGAGTCTGCTGCCACTGATTTGACAGATAGCAGCGTGATCGTTCCTTCCTGCGTCATCGCCTCCTCCTGCTCTGCTGCTGATGGATTTATACACTGAGCAGGACTGGATACAGCTGGAAAAATAGCAGTGAACTCACAGTTGATGGTGCATGGGATACATCTAGGGTAACACATGTGGTGATGATGATACTTTTAACTGGAGAACTGAAGATTTGTAAATCTGACAAGCTAATTATCCTTAAAGCAGACATTACAGTATGTGGCTGTGTGTTTTGGCTCTTGATTAATGTTGATGTTGCCATTGCGTCAACCAGAGATGTACTGAAGAGTAATCTGAGATTAATTTGAACACAGTTATATATATATATATATATAACATATATTTTCCACATTTTATTAGAAAGCTGCCTGACAACCTATGTGAATGCAAATTTGTAGAGACATAACATTTCACGAAATACACTTATGCGCTTTCTTGCTGAGAGTTGGATGAGAATATTGATACCACTCTCATTTTTGACTGATGGCTACCTTAGCTTGTCTTAGCTTAGCTTGGTATAAAGATTGGAAAATGGGGGAAACATCCAGGCTCAGCTACAGCCTGGCTCTGTCTAAAAGTATTACAATCAGCACTTATAAAGCTAACACGTTATAGTTTATCTATTTATTGTGTAAAATTGTAAGAGTAAAAATGTAAAGCCAACAAGCTGCAGATTCACAGGAGATTATGTGTTGGACTATTTCTTGGCTTGACGTATAAGAGCAAAGATAAAAGCAAGAAAGCTAATAGACATATTTTCCAAAATGTTTTCCGAAGTATTCCTTTAACATTACTATTTTAGGTAAAGACGTAGAAATAATTTGGAGGAAAAAATTAAGCTTCCTTAGATTGGCTGTTGTCCACATTGTAGTAAGTCTCATATGGACAGCATGGTTTACTCATCACTATTTTACCACTAAACTATTACAAACCTTTTGTGTGTATGCTCTGATTCACTCTTGCTGAGAGTGGAAAACATATTTCTTGCTGTCTGTGTTGAGGTAGGAGAAACATGTGAACCTTGGGTCGTCTGCTGCCGGTTTGACAGCTAGCTGAGCAATGACTCCTTCCTGCGTCATCACTTCCTTCTCACTTTGCTGAGGAATCCACCTTCCACTGTTCCAGCTGGGGAATAGTCCATGTTGTTGTGAAGAGGATGATGGGAGCATAATACATTTCTGGTCAGTTTGGAGTGGGCAGGTATGCTGCAAGGTGAAGAACATTTGTATAGCATAAGGCACAGTTGGATAGCATTGCTCTGTCTCTCTTGGTTATCATTAGCTTCAGAAAAAGTAGGAGCGGTTCTACTCAAGAAAACATGATACTGTGAGAGCTACCTTTAGCAAAAGAGAAAGAAAGGAGTGAGTAACAACAGGCCAGCTGGGACTTTCCAGCTAACAGACACAGAGGAGCACAGAGGGGTCAGATTGCCACCAAACAGACAGACATGGGGCGAGGGTGTAGGCTACAGTCTGACCTTGCAGTTCTAGCAGACAGATGGGGGAAGGCCTTTCGTTCCAGACACACACACAGACAGGGAGGGGTCCAGTTAGCCACTGTGCAGAAACTTCATATCTGGAAACAATTAGAGCAGATGGGAGCCCTGGCCCGGCTGTTTCTATAAGACACAGCACAATTCTATCAAGACGTTATAGGGAACAGTTTGCTCTCCTTATGATCGAAACCCACTAGTCACAAAAGTGCAGTTCATTATTCCATCAACATCGTATGAAGCAGCAGCTGAAAATTTTGTTTTTTCAATGCCTTATTAAGTTAAGAACACATTTGTGTTTACGCTGACAGCCGAGCAAAAGGGAAGGACCTCGGAGAGTAATATTTTCACAGCCGTTTACAAAGGAACAGTCCTCCTTGCCCTAATCGTTCACCTTTTGTTCATTTTCATTAGTCATCTGAGAACGGTGTTTCCTTTTGCAGCGTTCAGCACTAACAACTCTATCAGATAACAGATCTGCTGTTGACTTTGAATGTTTTTTTCAGTCAACACACCACACAGACGCTGGTTTTGCCAAAAAAAGGTCTGACTGGGTTTTCATCGGTAAAGCCAAAACTCCAGCAGTGACGAGAGGTGCTCTTCACACACTTCTCTAATGAGAGCGGTTTTGGCTTGAACAATGTTCTATGTTTTTTTTCTCTGCGTTGATGTTAGTGCCAGTATGAGAAGCTGAATCTGTGGGCTGGTTTTATGTTTAAATCAAATACAAAATACTTTGAAGTTTATGAATTTATACCATTAGTCATACAGTTGCTATAGTCATACAGTGCTACGACTATTTCTGATTACATACGCACCGTAGGCTTTGTACAGACACACTAACCCTTTTTTTGTTGATCATCCATTCATATTGTGCCTCTGTGAGCTGTGACAATGCTATTAATTACAAAAGACAAAGTATCTATAGGCAAATTTAATTGTTCTGTTGTTGTTCTGATTATTTTTGGGGCATTTTTAGGCCTTTATTGACAGGACAGCTGAAGAAATGAACGGGAGGGGGGGGGAATGACATGCAGCAAAGGGGTGCAGGTCGGGGTGGCCTCTACCTCACCCAGTAAGAGCAGTCGCCCCATGTTGGCTGACTCCTACAGCGGCGCATGTTCGAATCCAACCTGCTGCCCTTTGCTGCGTGTCATTCCCCCATCTCTCTCCCCCTTTCATGTCTATCCACTGTCACTACGACTAACAAAGGGAAAAACCCCAAAAAATTATCTTTAAGAAAGTGCTGCAGGTCAGAGTTGAACCCAGGCCCGCTGCATTGAGGAGATAATCTCTATATATGGGTGCCTGCTCTACCAACTGAGCTATCTGGGAACCCACTACTTCTGACTTTGTCCATCAAATTCAACAGCTCACTTTTATTAGTGTCATCAGCACAATCTTACCTCAAGGTGTAATAGTTGTTCTGGATCATTCAATCATGTGAAGTAATCATCATCGGCAGATGGACTTTCCTCATTTAGAGCACTTTAAGCTATAATTGCCATTTTTTACATTAACAATGGACCAATTGACAGTGTGTATGATGTCTTTTAGCTCATTATTTTAGTATTCTGGCAACTTTACTGTTTTAGTTCACCCTCACCGCTCTCATCAGTGTTTTTTTCAGCCACAGCAAGCAGCTGGTTTCCTCAAAATAAACCCAATAAACCCACTGTGTGCTATCTGCAGCACCAAACAGCAGACAGATACAGTTAGCAGCTAGCTGGTAAACACAGTGGAGCATTTAACAGCCAAATATTTCCTTCAGGAGACCAAACAGAGCTAAAAGGAGAGTGAATATTGGACTTGCTGTGAGCTGTTTGCCAACAAGTTTTCCATGTCAACTGGAACTACGACAATTTTCAAAATTCTGACATTTTATTCCTATGGTTTAAGACAGTCCAAAAATGTTAGCTCACACAAACAACTCTCTCACAAATCCAACAACTAGAGTGCTAAAATGTGTAGTGTTTATTAGTATAAAGTCTGAACAATCAATAGACAATAAATTGAAAGATGTTTTAGATGACACAGAGCACCCAGGTTCTGAGTATATGGGTACATATTCTATTCGTTTTCTGTTTCTGTTACATTAGAATAAAGCTCATTTGGGTATAAAAAGAAAACAAGCATTTTGTGGATCCAGAAAATTAGTCTCTCAAATAATATTTACAGAGCAGCTCAGACTTATACCTGATTGATCACAAGTTTGAGACTTAATTATCTGGTCTCTGGCTTTGCTACTGCGTCAACAGTCAACCAATAAGTAGTCACTGCAGACTGATTCTTGTTTGATTCCCTGTCCCGGCTGATATTTTTTTCAGCATATTATACTATGACTTTTTCCTGTCTTTTTTTAACTGCTGACTCCGACCCCTGTTCGATTTTTAGTCCGGGCTGGACTTTTTTCGACATGCTATATTATGACTTTTTTTATCACTTTTTTTGACATACTACACTATGACTTTTTCAACATGCCGTACTATGACTTTTTAATGGCTTTTTTTGACATACTATGATATGAATGTATTAAAACATAATTTCTTTTTTTGCACAGTGGCTCAGTGGTTAGTATTTCTCTAACAGTCAACCAGAATGTAGTCACTGCAGACTCTAACCCGTGTGTCATTCCCAGTCCAGGCTAGCCATTTTTTCAACATGCTATACTATGACTTTTTTATCACTTTTTTCAACATACTATACTATTACTTTTTTCAACATACCATACATTGACTTTTTTATGGCTTTTTTCAACATACTATCATATGAATGTTTTAGACATACAGTAATTTCTCTTCTGGCACAAGGGCTCAGTGGTTAGCATTGCTCCAACAAGCAAACCAGCAAATAGCTGTAGAATCTGACTTACTGACTTTTTTTAATTGCTTTTTGTGACATACTATGCTACGAATGTTTTCAGTGTAATGTATTTTGTGGCACAGTGGCTTGATGGTTGCCACTGCTCCGTCAGCCAATCAGTAAGTAATCACTGCAGACTCTGACTCATGTTCGATTCCCAGTGCGGGCTGGCCTTTTTTATGATGTTTTTTCAACATATTATACTATGCTTTTTGCAACATACTATACTTTGAATGTTTTCAACATCTGTTCTCTTGTGGCACAATGGCTCAGAGGTTAGCATTGCTCCAGCCAAACCAGTAAGTAGTTACTGCAAGCTCTGACCCCTCTTTGATTCACAGGACGGCCTGGACGTTTTTCGACATACAATACTATGACTTTTTTATCACTTTTTGCAACATACTATACTTTGACTATTTTCGACATACTATACTATGACTTTTTTATCACTTTTTTTCGACATACAATAATATGACTATTTTTAGATATACTATACTTTGACTATTTATCACTTTTTTTCGACATACTATCCTGTGACTTTTTTATCACTTTTTTCTACATACTATGACTTTTTTTTTTGGGCGGGAGGGGGCATTTCTGTCTTTAAAAGCTTAGATATGAAAGTTGAGAGAGAGGGGAGGAAGACATGCAGGAAAACCATCTAGGTGAGCTTTGAACCCTGGACTTTCTGCATCAAGGAATAAACCTCTGCTCTACCAACTGAGCTTACCTGCCACATACTATTCCTTTTCTTAAACATTTTTTGACATACTATAATATTACTTTTTTATCACTTTTTTTCGACATACTATACTATGACTTTTTAAAAACTTTTTTGACATACTATACTATGACTTTTTTTTTTACAAAAGTAACTCTGTGTCTGGTTAGATATCTTAGGGTGATAAGAGTATGCCTGGAACACAGAAGGTTCAGTGTTCAAATGTTATTTGTTTCAGTAAGTTTTGAGGGTCAATATCCCAAGTTAAAGAGACAAATATGCAAAAAAAACAAAGGCTTTCTGACAGGTCAGATAGGTTAGGGTGATGAACGAGTCATTGACAGACAGAAGGTTCAGTGTTCAAATCTCACATGTTTTAGTAGTTTTTGATGTTACAATACTAAGTGAAAGCGACAAATGTGCCAAAACCCCCACCTTTTTGGGTCAGGTCATACGGCTTAGGGTGATAAGAGAATGATTGCAATACAAAAGTTTGAGTGCTCAAATCCTATATGTGTGTAAATTGTTCATGTTTCAGCAAATTTTGAGATCTAATATTCTAAGCGAAACAGACATTCCAAAAACATTAAAATTGTGTCAGGTCAGATAGCTTAGAGTGATAAGAAACTGATTGGAAGACAGAAGTTCGAGTGTTTGAATCTTATACAGTGCTATTAGTTTCAAGACCTACTTTAGAGGAATGAAGAATTCAAAAAGATTAAAGGAAAAGTTGCAACAGACTTGTAGCCTAAAGTTTGTGTTCCTGTCAGTCTCTTTCCCAACCGGTTGCTTATAAGAGATAAATGCACTTTTCAACATATTATACAATGACTTTTTCGCCCACATTTTTCAACATAATATCCTATGACTTTTTTATCACTTTTTTCGACATACTATCCTATGACTTTTTTATCACTTTTTTCAACATACTATACTATGACTTTTTTCGACATACTATCCTATGACTTTTTCATCACTTTGTTCAACATACCACACTGTGACTTTTTTTGGACATGCTATACTATGACTATTTATCACTTTTTTGCGACATACTATACTATGGCTTTTTTATAACTTTTTGACATACTATACTATGACTTTTTATCACTTTTTTCGACATACTATAGTATGATTTTTTTCAACATACTATCCTATGACTTTTTCATCACTTTGTTTCGACATACCACACTGTGAATTTTTTGGACATGACTTTTTATCACTTTTTCGACATACTATACTACGACTTTTTTTGACATACTATAATATGACTTTTATATCACTTTTTTTCGATATATTATACTATGACTTTTTATCCATTTTTTCGACATACTATACTATTACTTTGTTATCACTTTTTTTGACATACTATACTATGACCTTTTTCAACATACTATAATTACTTTTTTATCACTTTTTTCGACATATTATACTATGACTTTTTTATCACTTTTTTCAACATACATTCTCACTATGCAATTATGCCAGCAATCCAGTTTAGTTTTAGCAATTAAACTTAGCATTCAAATGCATTTTCTGCAGGAAAAGCATTTTCTAGTTCCCCTTTAAGATACATACTATACATGAATGTGATATGATCGAATGCTTCATAACAGGTACTAACTGGATCTTGAAGTGAGATTGTTTTAAACTTTAAACCTCAAATGTTTTCTTTATAACTGCAGGGAATAATCCTACAAAGACACACAAATCTCTGCATGCAATTCATAATTCTAAATAAATGAAGTTTTGTTAGAAGGTGTAGGTATGTTCATATATGAGGTAAAAAAGCAGCTAAATCACGGTAAACAGCTTGTAAATAATTTGTATGTTTGATTGAGGTTATATAAATTGAGATTTGTGTTATTGGCAGCTGCTAAATGATCAGAAACTAGTCAACAAGTTCTGTAGCAAGAACACTCTGTTTCTGACAGTAAACCAACAAACTGTAAAAGCAGTCACTAAGCTTTATATGAAACTTTATGAGAGCACATTTCTCCTGCTGACAGCCAGTAACCCATCCAGTAAAACAGACAGTAAATACACACTTTCAAGACCAGGTTGACATCTCAGGCAACCTCAGTGTGAATGAAAAAACACATGAATTTAAATGAAAGCTTTTAAAAAGTCTAATGATAGAAAAACAGTCAAAGTTTATTTGATGTTGAGGAATGTTAAGGTGAAGTCTTGACCTGGATTGCTGCACATCACGGCTTAAAACACCTGTCTGGGAAGTAGAAACCCACAAAGCAAAATGTCCGTTTTTTCTCAGCTTGAAGTAACATTTACCTTGGCAGTGAATGAGACAAAGCAGCAGCGTGTGATTAAAGACGATGTTTTTATTCAAGGCTTTTACAGGAAGCTAATTAGCCGAGGTATGCAGTCGTGTGCCAAGCTAATAAGGGGAAGCTGACATTCCTGCAGGGAAGCGGTGGCCTCAGAAAGCTACAGAATATGTATTTACATTCAGTGCCTACTATGTGTGAGCCACAAGACTTTCAATTCAAACACTTCACAACATGGATTTGTTTTACAAATTCAAATATTGAAAATGGTTAGGATGTGGTCAGGGAACCACAAGGTGAGTAAATTTGAGAACACTGAAAATCTGAAGAAGTTATTTGTTCTGTTGTCACTGGATGATAAAAGTCACTTTAAAAAAAGCATTGACTGATTCTGGTTTTATAAACTGACTCATTGGGCAAAACTGTGTAACGTGTCAGAGCAAAATGTTGTAAGAGAAAAGCACATGCAGATTGTGTTGTACTTTTGAAAATCTGTGGTTTTCAGGCGTTGTGTTATGTGTGCTAGCCTGGTTCTCAAAAACGTACTAGTCACACACTTTGCATCTTCTTTGTTTAATCCATATACACACAGAAATGTTAAATGTCAATGTGTGATTTTAGAGGTAGGTGCTATTTCTTGACAAACAACTCTATCCAACTCTAGAAAGACTCTAGGAAGTTATTACACCCGGCTATAGTAGTTTTTAACAGCAGACATTTTGACCAGTCCAAGCACAGGTCTTACGGATAACGTTAAGGATGGCTCTGTTCTATAAGTGTCCCAGTGAGTCATGACAGTGTGACAGTGAGCTAACATGAGCAGGATAAAACAATACATATAGATAGATAGATAGATAGATAGATAGATAGATAGATAGATAGATAGATAGATAGATAGATAGATAGATAGATTTTTATTAATCCCAAAAATGGGAAATTAAAGTGTTACGGCAGCAAAATATAAGACACACAGCACACATACAGAATATGCATGAAACAATGGGATACAATATACATGAAATAATAAATAGAATAGAACAAATATACATAATACAAATATTTAAAATACATACAAGTTAGGAATAAAAATGTACAACTACTTAAATAGTATTAATAAAGATGTAAGTAAACCTACTGTGCAAGTTGCACTTAGTGCAGTTGTGATGCAAATGAGTCTTATCCAACACTCAGTGATGAATTGTTAAACAGTTTTATTGCCTATGGTAGGAATGATTTATTGAGTGGTCTGTGCGACATCGAAGCTGTCGGAGTGTCTCAGAGAAGGTGCTCCTCTGTTGGACCAGTGTGGGGTGGAGAGGGTGGTCGGGGTTATCCATGATAGATAACAGTTTGTTCAGTGACCTCCTCTCCACCACAGCTTCAAATGTGTCCTGTTTGCAGCCAATAACGGAGCCAGCCTTCCTGATCAGTTTGTTCAGTCTGTTTGTGTTGCTGGCTCCGATACTGCTGCCCCAGCAGATGGCGGAGAAGAACAGAGCGCTGGCAACAACAGACTGGTAGAACATCTCCAACAGTCTGTTGCACACCTTGAAAATCTCAGCTTCCTTAGGAAATAGAGTCTGCTCATCCCCTTCTTGTAAACAGCAGTGCTGTTGATTTTCCAGTTCAGCCTGTTGTTGATGTTGACACCCAGGTATCTGTACTCCTCAACCATAGCCACATCTCCACCAAGAATGCTATATATATATATATATATATATATATATATATATATATAATTACCATTTTATTTATAGAGCTTTAGGTTGTTGCCAGGCCAGCTGTTTCCCCTGTCTTTATGCTCAAGGCTAATCACCTCCTGGTTCAAGCTCCATATTTAACGTGCAGCCATTAGAGTAGCATCAATTTCATCATCTAACTCCCGCTAAGAAGCGAATAGGCGCAGACGTTCAACAAAATGACAAGCTTAGTCATTCTCAATGTGCTCTAGTTAAATGCTTCCATTGTGTCAGTAGCACTGTGTGTGGCAGGACCCATGTTATATTTAGGAACCATCACCTGTAAAGGCCAGACCATCTTTAGGGTCATAGGCACCATATGACCCCAAGACTTATGCCCATCAATAGGACTTCCAGAGAACAAAGTACTCAGTGAGAACTAAGAGTGCCAGGCATGATGTCTAAGATTAGAAACCTCCAGCTGAAAGGTCACTGAAACAGAACAGAGGCCATCCTCGACCCACACAGAGCTGTGTTTAAGTACAGACCACCTGACTTCCATATCCATGTGTGTGGCAGTAAATCCACAGCTGAGATGAGTTTCTGCTGTTTGTTGAAAGAGTAACAGCCCAAATTCTCATCAGTGTCTCTAGTCTAAACACTTTCAAAGGACACAGGTTTCAAAAAGGCACGTTTCTCTCTCTCTCTCTCTCTCTCTCTCTCTCTCTCTCTCTCTCTCTCTCTCTCTCTCTCTCTCGCCGCCTTTGACATTTCAGCCACCCATTAATCCCCCTTGTTATATTTGTACAAATGTTCCCATGCACTATATCAAGTGCTAGTTTCCACCTGTGAGCTTCTGCCAGTCAAAAATGCTTTCTCCAAGGTAGATGAAAGCAATCTCTTCTCCCTTGTTAACACAGACTGGCAAATGCATTCCCCTAGATGTACTTTACTAGTTGATTTATGAGAAAATTTGACCAAAAAATGCAAGTCACCTTCCAAATATGCCCCTCTGGCATCTAACGGTCAATATATTATGCTTCGGTCCATTACCCCAAGTAATCCTAAACCCAACTATTTTGTGCAGACTGTGCCTGAAAAAGATTGAGTCTCATGCATGTTTCCAGTCTGAACATTTTCCACCACTCTAGGCTTTAAATAGACACAGTTTCCATCTTGACAGTTCATCTGCCCACCAACCCCATTGTTAAATCTCAACAAATCATCCCAGCCAGGCTCCAGATCCATTATTAGTTTCAAATGCTTGTCTCTTCATAGGCAGGCTTTAAAAAGTTTCCATTCCAAGTCTTTCATCTCTAAGTAATTGATCTATCCCTTCTTCATTGTTAAATTTCAACAGATCACCGTCCCATCCATTAAATATTTTTCCCATGAGTGTTTTTGCAGAAGGGCTCCAAATTGTAAAAGGAAGCAGCAATTTACTTTCCCAGGACGTTTTGATTAGCCTGTTTGCTTCACGGATGAAATACATAATGCAGATGACACTGTAATGTTATGCACTTATTCTACTGCCTTGTCAAGGTTGTTATCTTGTTTGGTCTGTATTCCTTATATGTGGCCGTGTGTAATGTTGATACAAACGTACGTGTTTTTTTCCCCCACTGTGCTCATAGAAAGTCAACTAAAATGCCTAAAATCCCAATGAAGTACAAAATAACAGTACTTTCTCTCCTGTTTGCAACCATGTTGTTTTCAACTTCACCCTCACCTTCTCTGCAGGCAGGCTGCCCAAGAGTTCAAAGAAGCAGAAATATACAGGCAGGAAAATCATTTTGAGATTTTGGTTTCATGTTCAGTTTACACAGTGGTATATAGATGGTTGGTTTGAAGGCTAAAGCCAAGGAACATTCCTCGAATAGCCTGCCAGCTACCACTAATGGAATTTAGTTTAATGGATAGCTGAGTGCAGATAGCACAACCAAAGCTTCAAATTTGGACCCAGTTTGGGAAAAACACTCTGGGTTTGCCTACATATATACATATACTGTGCATATATATATATATATATATATATATATATATATATATATATATATATATATATATATATACACACACATGCATGTAGTACACTATTGCCTCCAAAATGACCTTAAATTTGAATTAACAAAAAGTGAATATTTTAATGAATATGGGTTTTATTGCATGGCTGTTGTACTGCAAAGACTGTTTTAACTAGGTTTACCTAATAAACTAAGTGTACATATAAAGTAAAGTAAAAACTGCAGAATGGTTTGGATAAATGTATCCACTAAACCTCACACCTCTTTTTCAAGCTGGCATAGAAGGTAAAGTACACAAAAGCAAAATAAAGACAGATGATTTTAGAAATGCTACATGTAATAAAAATGCTTACTGTGAAATTAAATTCCATATTTAGCTCAGTGTGGGAAAAAAATGCAGCGCGGGACAGAGTGTTCAGTGCAAGTGGCCTTTTTACTTCTAAAGTTTATCTTCCTATTTAGCTTTAAAAGTGCCAGGAAGGTATGACTGCAGCTGTGCTGAATATGAGCAGTGTGTGGGAACCTTTGAAACAGCTAGAAGAGACCTCCTCTGTGACATCAGCATCGGGCGTGACATCATCAAGCATGGTGTTTTGGAACTGCACACACAAGAGGTGTCAAAGAAAACTGGGAATAATATCCACTTTCCACGCCTGAAAGAGAGTAAACGTGGACAGTGTCGATACCAGAGCGAGAGAGATAAGAATCTAGCCTGGTCAGACGCTGAGTCTGTCATCTCCACATATCCTTGAGTTGGAAACTCCCCAGCTGACACAGTTATGTACCCCTGTGATGTCACACAGTAGCTATAAAACCAGCAGTGAAGTAATGAGGCTCTAAGTGGCCGGCAGTGATGTGCTTAAATCCAGACTAGGATAGAAGGCAGGCCTTGACCTGGAATAACTGCACGGGTCCCATAACCTTACGTCAGTATGACTGCAGAGCTAAAATAGAAACATCACGCCATCAGTTGATTCCCTTGTTAAGGGGAGAGGTGCTCAGGGTACATTTTCATTTTGTAAAAATAAACTGTGAAACAATCCATCCGTATGGCATTATTACTGTTGATTATACTGCTGTCAGCTGTATTCCTGAGACCGATTCCAGTGTTCTGTGTTACTGTATACAGTATGTCAACTCTTGGCCCTGTTATTGCAATGCTGGCATGAGTAATTATTACTGTTAGTTGAATATTTTCCACATCTGTCACCTGATTTGCCTATGTGATATTGGCGAAGGCATGACCCACCCGACTCTGCCTCTGATTTGCTGATCTAACCAATCTCACTCCTTATGCCTAAACGTAACCAACCCAACCAATGAAGGCAAGGAGTACTAGCCAATCAGAGACAGAGTTGGGCTGGTCATGTATTAGCCATCCTAGGAAAATTAATTTGGTGTTTGCCTACATTTACACTTTCAAATGTTGATCAACATTTTCTAGACTAAGGGACTTTTACTTTGACATTCTTCCTGTTGAAACACAGTGTTGCAATTCTACTACTAAGTTAGCGACTAGCTGGTGAAAATAGTTTAACATTTGGCTAAAGAGACAGTGTTCCCTCAAGAGCTGGTGCATGGAGACCAAAACAGAGCTAAGATAAAAGAAAGTGAATATTGGACTTACATCATCATTACATAATAAGGTGGACACAAACACAACTAAACTATATAGGCAACTGTTTGCTGCTGTTTACTTCACAAGGTGTTAATATGGCATTGTTCTGTTTACAGATTGTTTCTGTTGATGACTAACAAAAATTCCGTTATTGGAAGTTTAAAGCAAATTAAGGCAATTTTCTTTTATAGAGGATGTGGAGGGGCCTTATTTTGTAAAGGTTTAGTATTTAATTGGTTGGAGTTGTTATTAGTGTACACTGGTACATAACAATAACAACAAAACAGTTTTCCAACATGTGAAATGTAACAGACTTAAGGTCACGCAAGTATGTTCAACAACACCGAGGCCAACAAGCACAAAGCGGAAACAGACTCCCCTGACATGGTATCACCACCACAGTTCCATTACTGCTTTTAAACTACAGCTACTCTCTTAGACAAATATCTTGGTCTATACTTAGCCTTGACATATCTGGGCCTACCACACACAGAGCCATGTGTTTCCTTTGGCCACCGCAGTCAACCCATCTACACATCCAGGTCTGCAGAACAGTGAAGCACGTGGGCAAAATGCCTGCTGATATTCAGCACAGGAAACCCTGAGGCTGACAGACTGCAAAAACAACAAGCTGCATAACAACATCCAGAAAAATATCAGTTTCCCAACTTACAGTTACAATATGACCATGCAGGAAAAAACAATATTTACTTATTTTCTTATGATCTTGCAATTGATAGACTCCTTTGTCATAGTATACCGATCAGATGTCCTCTCAGTACTCTTACTCAGTCAGACTTGATGCTATCTGTTAAAAAAAATAGTTAAATCAAACAAAGCTCGAAAATAACAACAGGATCTTCACACAACATCCCTTTAAACCATTCAAAAAATGTGCCTGTGATGTGAGATAAATTGACTTTATAAACAACCTGACAAAAACTGCAATACTCTGCACGACAAAATGTCAGCCAAGTTTGTTTGCAGCGTGGCCGGAGCACGTTCCTCCATCAAGCTGTTTCCTTTAGATATCATGGAGCTGAAGTTTGGGCCCTGAAGCTGTGATGACAGGACTGACAGCACACACACACACACACACACACACACACACACCACTTTCACTCACGGCTGTGTTTTTCTTTGCTCAGATGGTCTAATAGGAGTCCCTACTGTACTGAGCCAGCATAGAGAAAGAACACATCCATATTAGGAAAAGAGCAGACGTCCTTATATGGAAAAGCTTCCTCTGTAGTAACAGCCCTGTCTGCTGGCTTCTCACTCACATTCCTTTAGCTCCAGGTTTCTCTGAAAGTTTTTCATTTCCGATTCACTTGGCTGTAGAAGGAGCAGGGCCACCTTTCATAAGCGTCTGGCCTGGTGTGTGATCCCCCTTTTTCAAAAAAATACACAAACCTCCGTCTAGCCTCTTTCCTGCAATCCTCCACTTTGGGGTTTGATGTAGTAAAATAAGCCTGGCCAGGGACAGGGCACACCTGGCCTTTTTAAGTTTGTCATAGACTAAACCTTATTAGGCAGGTGAGAAGCCAGAGAACATGTAACCTTTGTTCCCGTAATATCTGCCCCTCATGCCTTCATGGGCCAGGCTGCACTTTCACTAAAGTCGACTCAGGATTTTTAATCGTGATTTGTCCTGACTAAGACCCTTAGAGTCAAAACGCCCAGTCAAATGTGAAATACAATCCTCAGCCTTTGTTTTCAACAGAATCCTCTAAAAGAAACTTTGCTTTTTTGGGAAGGAAGAAAAGCAGCCTAATGCCATTAACTAAGAGCATTAGTCTTTGTCCTCTAAATACCTGTCCTGCATACCTTGGCAGGGTGGTAAATTCAGCTCAGGTAATTTAGGAAACAGAACATCAGGATCATCTTGTCGTATTCAAATAAATGACAGGCAGAGCATATTTTCTATTAACCATTTGTCAAATCCATAAGGTTGAATATCTACTAAACTGGAGTCTCATATGATTTTGCATCAGAAATAAGGAAATCTGGATGAGGCGAGTATTATTTGATGCTGTTATTTATAGTAGCTTGCATTAGTAACAAAGTAAGTATATTTACTCATGTAAGCCTATTGTACTCCAAATGTATTTTGGGTAATGCCATTTTATGCTACTTTATATTTATATATATATATATATATATATATATATATATATATATATATATATATATATTATATATATCTCTTCCACTACATTTCAGAGGGAAATATTGTACTTTTTACTACACTACATTTTATTTTTTGGAAATGCAGGACTTTGACTTGTAATGGAGTATTTTTAACATTGTGGTATTGCTACTGTTACTTCAGTGAAGGATCAGAATACATAATCCACCAATGGTACTTTTAAATTAGTCTATATCTAATGTACATAGTCACAAGGGAATACGATCTACAAATAACATGCATATCATGTGTTTCATACAATCAAACAGGATCAGAGGAAGTATTTGTGAACAAAATGCTCCACTCATGCATAATAGATCATAATGTGTTTTAATGTTCAGTGCTTAAAGCCACTGATGTCAGTGCACAAACATGCCATTGCAGTGTCCCAGATGTATCAGTAACCACACAAGTACAGAAGACAAAGTTACAAGAATTTTGCAGCAGTTGCAAAGTCTCTGTGCACCTTGTTAGATAACCAGCTCAAGTTAATGACTCAAATGAACTTCCTTTCCCTAACAGCAGACTGTTAATGTGTTAAAGTACAGGCTGTCTGTGTGCCTTTGATGCCAAAGCTGAGGAATGCTGTAGTTGGCCTACAGTCTTAACCACCCATCACACATCAATCAGTGTATTTAATCATCACATGTTGATGCATATTTATGAGTTTCTACCTGTTTTTTTGTTTTGTTTTGTTTGTAACTATTCTTCTTTCATTCAAAGCTCTTTGTGCCTTCCTTTTTGAACTGTTTTTTTTTTTTTTTCTCAACTCTTCTTTTTTTTTGTTTATTAATATTTATAGGTACCGGCTGTCTGTTTGTGAAGTCAGTCTTCAGGAATTCCCAGTGTGGGGTCCCAGGCTTCTAACCAGACTTAACCTCCCATTCCAGATGAAAGCCGTTCTAAGAGAGAGAGACAGTGTTGTTTGGCCGAGCAGCAGAGCCTTGCCTTCAGACAGCAGGAATGTGGGATGTCTGGAGTGGGGGTCAGGAAGTGAGGAAAGAATGCCAAGTATGTCCATGTTTGTCCAGGGCTGGCTCTCCATTCAGCCCCCAGTGACGTGCTACAAGGGCCAGTGAGTATAAAGGGAGCTGGGTTCTGCAGTCAGAACTCAGATCAACTCCTCTACCGAAGCTAAACTCTAGCTTTCACCAAGAAAGACTGTGACCGGAGCAGCAGAGACACGCTACAAGACAAGAGATCAACTTGATCAGAAACAGTTTCTCAAGCTCAAACTCTAAGACTAAAGGAAAACTTTCTCAACAAGACTTAAGGAAAAACTAGAATCTATTTCTACAAGGAAGAAAAGATGTCTCCTGGAATGAAGAAAATGATTTTGCTGCCTTTCCTGAGCATCATGCTTTCATACATGGTAAGCCAAAAAAAACTGACTTTATACTGCTGCTTTTGTTGTTTTGGGCTTAGAGGCTCAGGCTTTAAACATATAGGCAATGCTTTGAGTCATTAAACTTTACTCTTGTCAGAGCATGACATAGCTCCAACCATAAAATATATTGTGTTTTCCATGTGCTGGATGTGTAACTATAACTACTGTATAATACACTTTGTGGAGATGATATTTAACTAAGCATGTGTTTGTGTGTGCTCAGGCTGCAGGACAGGAGTGTAGCAACCAGTGTTCGTGCCCCTCCACTCCCCCTCAGTGCCCCCCAGGAGTGAGCCTGGTGCTGGATGGCTGCGGCTGCTGCAGGGTGTGTGCCAAACAGATGGGGGAGCTCTGCACTGAGAAAGACTTCTGTGACCCACACAAAGGCCTCTACTGTGACTTCGGAGCCCCCATCAACAGACGCCTAGGAGTGTGCACAGGTGAGCCGTTGGGAAAAAAAAAAAAGTTTCTGTGATGCCCTGCTGTAGATCATTAACTGTCCCTAATGTATGAACCGACTTGTGACCTTTCCTTTGTCGTTTCCCCCTCAGCTCGAGAGGGAGCCACATGTGTTTTCGGAGGCATGATGTACAAGAGCGGGGAGACTTTCCAGAGCAGCTGCAAGTACCAGTGTACCTGTCTGGATGGAGCCGTTGGCTGTGTCCCTCTTTGTTCCATGGACATCAGGCTGCCCAGCCCAGACTGCCCCATGCCGAGACGTGTCAAGGTGCCAGGGAAGTGCTGCGAGGAGTGGGAGTGTGACAGACACAGTTTCATGGGCTCTGCTTTGGCCGGTAAGTCTGTCTCCTTTTCTTTTAGGCACACAATACTCTGCCTAGTTTTTTTGTTGATCTTTATACAAAGAGGAGACATAATCAGATTGTCTTTCTAATCAAGTGTTTGCTCCCGTGTTTACAGCCTACAGAGAGGAGGAGACCTATGGCCCAGATCCCTCCCTGATGAGGGAGAACTGCCTGGTTCAGACTACTGAATGGAGCGCATGCTCTAAGACTTGTGGCCTTGGGATCTCCACCAGGGTCACCAATGATAACCGTGAATGCCGCCTGGAGAAACAGACACGGTTGTGTATGGTGCGACCATGCGAGTCACAGCTGGAGCAGAGCATTAGGGTGAGTTGTTGTTCAAGTGCACTGCTTTCTTTTATGAACTGTACAGATACAGTATTAGCACTTAACTAGCCAAAGAATGCTTAATAAAGTTGCTTTGCTCTTCGTTTGCCTCCTGCAGAAAGGAAAAAAATGCATCCGTACTCCCAGACTCTCAAAGCCCATGAAGTTCGAGATCTCTGGCTGCACTACCACCAAGTCCTATAGGCCAAAGTTCTGCGGCGTCTGCCTGGATGGACGCTGCTGCACCCCCCACAGAACCACCACCCTGCCCATGGAGTTCAAATGCCCCGACGGACAGGTGATGAAGAAGCACATGATGTTCATCAAGTCCTGCGCCTGTCATTATAACTGCCCCGGGGAGAACGACATCTTCGAGTCCATGTATTACAAGAAGATGATGGGAGACATGGCGTGAGCCACTGAAGGACGATTACAGCTTATGACTTGAAAACTAACAGAACTCCATCTCATTTTGCAGCTCAGTATATATGTTTTTTTATGTTTAATTTTCTCATTTCCTCATTGTAAAAGTATGATCCAGACACTTGTTTAAGTGTCTGTGTGTTTTGTATGGCTGGCGCACATCAGCCACATAGACTCAGACAGAGGGTTGCATAGCAGCTCCAAGAGATTCCTGCACTATAACTTCTATTTTTGACAAACCTACCGTCAGGTTGCCGCCCATTCCCCTTGAAATCCCTTTTACAGACCCGTCCATTTTACTGTATGCATTTTTATACATTATCTAAACCTTGACGTCCTCTCTAAATGAGATGCCTAATAACTCCCCCCACCCTTTGAGTCCAGACCAGACCTGGAAACTCTAAGCAGCTGTAGATGGAGCATGCAGACCACAGCAGGCCAGTGTTCCCCTGTCCAAACAGGTCTGAATGTGTCCTTGTATGTGTGTGTGTGTGTGTGTGTGTGTGTGTGTTAGAACAGGCCTGAATGTCAGCCTTGTCTCTGCATCTACACTGTTCACCCTGCTCACAGAGTAGAGGAAAGGTCAGAGTTTCCGCCCCAGCATGTGATGAGAAAGCAAGCAACGTGCTGAGTGTAAGATTAGATATGGAACATAGTGGGCTTTTCCACCGCACTGAGAAAAAAAAAATTAAAAAAAATGACATGTTGACTATTACCGAATCAGGTCAGAAGGAAGAAACCCAAGTGTCTATAGGAAAAAAGTCTATTTTGTACAAAAATAGAAGAAAATACTGGAAGAATTGTAATTTCATTCCTTTTTTATTGTTGATGTGTAAATTATGTATATATTTGTACAGTTTAAGTTAATTTAAAAGCCAAATTTGTTCTGTACTTTAAAATGCATCGATAGTGTATTTTATTTTTTTTTTGTCGACAGTATTTTTTACTATTTTATTGAGAAGTGTGACAAAAATGTTACATGTTTCACTTTGTAGCTGGAAATAAAATGTTATATTTTTTATACAAACATGAGTTCTCCAATTTGTCTGTCTTTAAGTCCATGATATACAGTACTATGGGATCTATTGACCAACGCCTTAAACTAAGCATACTGAACAGGCACAGGAATCACATGTTAGTGATCTGCATACTGTAACTATTACTTGTTCATGTTTAACTTTAGACATCTTTGCCAGTGCATGTATTAATTTGTAATTAACACAAAGATCACTCTCCCAGAGTGCAGGAAATCAACCTTGCTCAGTCACTACATCAAGTCTGCAGCTGAAGTGAACAAAATGGTGAAATGATTTAATCAGGTGGGAGTTTTCTTTACAATAATAAATATTGTTATATTCCCACCACAGGAATAACATATGTTGGTTTGTTCTTCCACTGTCATGCCTTCTTCAGTAAACACAGACGTTTAAAAAATGTATAAGTTCTTATACAGAAAACAACATTAATAATGCACAGGACTGGTGGCTGTTTACCAAATTGCTCCCTATTGATTTGTTAGCTGAACTGAAAAAGCATAACATTGTGATTTAAATGTATTAGTTTATGCATTGATGCATGTTTTTTCTGTCATGTTTACATAAGAAAATATGGATATATATGATACTGTAGGTTCTAAAGAACAAAAATGAAATGTCTCAAGGTGACAACGGTGGCCTTTCATATCTCCCTGGCTGACAGCACTCACCTTTTGAAAAGAGGACTGAGACAGTCTAATGTCGCCATCTGGTGCCCTTTTCATTTGGTTTTCATGGATTTCTTTATAACATTTTCAGCTTGTTTTGGAAGCCATACGCATACATCTTAAAAGGAGGATATCTTCACAGCCTTAAATGAATCTCTCTGATCCACAGTTGTAATTGTTGGTCAAACAGTATAATGGTTTGCTGCTGAACATTATAAATATATGTCTAACAAGTATGTTACGCTGTTGTGTACAATTGCCCAATGGAAAACTAAAATGTCAAACCTGGCTGTAATATATTCTTTTTCTTCTTCTTTTTCTTCTTCTTCTTTCTTCTACTTTAAATTGTAATACAACCATTGCTATGGTGTTACATTTTTCTGTTTATAATGACACAAGCGACCAACCTCAAATAGTTGTGATTTTTAGCAATGCTTAGCTTATCATGCAGATTATAAAAAACTTTTCTCTTGGTATTCAGGCTTTAAGACTCTCTGTATTTGCATATATCGGTGCTGTTACTGTGCATAGACACTAATCCTAAAAGTTTCAGTTTTCAGTTGTGTCTACAGCAGCTACATGTACTTAAGCTGCCAGAGAAAGCAGAACTTGTTTTGCATTTTTTTTGTCTCTCCTCTGCCCACATTCTATTATTGCTTTCTTTTCAATCCATTTTTATTTTTTACTTCTGCTCAAGAGCTCTCAACATTTCGCTGTCCAACCGCACCACATGATTCACTGCCCTGGCTCTTTTTATCTCAATAGTATTAACCAATGAATAATGCAATGCTGATGCCAAAACTAAGAGTTAACATGTTGTTGCCTTGAATATACTGTATCAAAAGCTTGTGTGTCACAGTGATGATTCATGTTCTCAGCTTCTTCGCCCACAAACACAACCAACTGTATCTACAGTATGAATCAATGTCTCCTTACAGTGAGAAGCCAGGTTCACAATGAGCTGTGTGAGTAACAAATACAGCAGATGTATAAATTAAACAGTATTAAATGACTCTTAATTCACTTGTCTTTACCATTTCATTTATATTTAATTATTGTAATGAAAGTGATGCAATCAATTGTACCAGTTACACAATCCATTAAGATACCTACACAGTTGTACATTTTTTAGTACGCTGAGTTTATTGCATTGATCATCGTATGCAAATATCCATTTGATTTGAGAGGCATTGAAATGATTTGCCAAAACAGAGATTTCTAGTTAAACTTTTCAATTTATTGGTTTTCTTACATAAATGAATTACAGGTCATTAATCTGCTATAAATGTTCACTTATTGCCTTGGCTTGATTAGAATCAACTGTATCTATAATAAGTAAGCATCTACGTCTTTTTCTTCCGCTTCCCCATAAATAAGTAAGCATCCCAGAAAGAGCTTTGTATACATGTCGTTACTGTACAACCTCACCTTGTTAGTGTGTGTTTACCTGCATCTGCCTCAACCGTTCACATAAATCAATGTGCAGTGTTAAAATAATTTCAAAAGCAGACGAGATACATCCGCAGAAAGAGAGAGATGATTGTCAGAGAAAATGAAGTAAAACAAGCTGTCAACGTTAACTGACAAATATTTTTCATGAATATTATATGCATGTGTTTGAATGCACAGAACTTGTGCATTTCTTTGTTTTTAGTACAGTATGCATGTCTAACTGCAACGTGCATCTATGCTAATCTATGTGAGGGACAGGATGTCACAAGGGAGGCTGCAGCAGTGTGTGCATCCTCCAGAAAAATAGCGAAAGATAAAATCTTGTCACATATTCAAACTCTCTATCTGTGGAAACTAGTCAGCTGGTAAAGCGGAGGAGGACGAGGAGGTTGCGGCGTCAACATTTTTTTTTTATCCAATCTTTCTCTCTCAGCCTCGCGCGATCTCATGGAGTTTCTGGGCAACGTTTTCGAGCTCTGACTCGATGGCTGCCAGGCTTTCAATCTCTGGCTCCTGCAGATATAATGAGAGGACAGCAAGTGGGGAAAAGATAGTTAGAGTGCAAACAATCATATATATGTGCAAACCTTTCATGCACCACAGCTCTAAACACATCTTGGCACAATTAGCTTCCATGCATTGCTGTTTTGGCTGTTACCAATCACCTCCTATAGACTCACTGTTAGAGCAAATGTGTAACAGTTTGTGGCCATTAACGCTGGTACAGTCTAAAAACTTTTGAACATGCTGCCAAACAGCCGCTGAGCCATTTTGTATCTTTGTGGGATTCAAGCTGTGGAAAGGATTCTGCTTCATTATTTTTTACAGTAACCTAATCAGCTTTTAGGCTTGAGCTAGCACTACAAAAAAAATAAGAATTAGCCTTGTTATGTATAATGCAACTTTGGAAAAACATTTATTCGCTTTCTGACGAGAGTAAGGTGAGAAGATAGATACCACTCTCAAACACGAAAAAGGTATCAATCTTCTCATCTAACTCTCTGTAAGCGAATAAACTTATTTTCCAACATATTGAACTGCTGTATTATTCTCAGTCGCTTCACAAAGTCCCAACCATTGTTGGGAGATAAAGGAATGGACAGCAAACCTCTGACTTCCGGCTGGCGCTGCCCTCTTCCTCCAACCCCCTCCTCTCCTCAGGTCCCCTTCTAGCGATCATCTGCAGCTCCTTCTCCTCTTGACTCCTCTGCGTGTTTCTTTTCTTCTCCTCGTCTTCCTCTGGGACCTCTTTGGAGTGATGTGGCACTTTCTGCTGACTGTTGAGCTGCTGCGCCTTCTTCACTGGCATCTGCTTGCCCGTCTTGGTCAATCGCTTCAAGCTCTCCCTACTACTCTCTCTCTTCATCTCCCCTTCATCCTCCTCCTCCTCCTCCTCCTCCTCCTCTTGTTTAGGTCTATGTGATAAAAATGCAGATCTCTTATTTGTCTCCCCTTCATCTTCTTTATCAAACTTCTTCTCTTTTGATTTGATTCTGGGTGCATTTCTCTTTTCACCAGATCCAGCACCTGGGAATATGACAAAAAAAGAATGAGAATTTTTTCCCCTTCTGTTTCCTTACTAAAACACCTACCAGACCGTCGGCAGAATACTCTCCACCATCAGCAAGATTCCACTTCTTGTAATGAAATATTTCTTGCCAGCTGGCAGCATTGCCCCCAGTGTTACTAGCTATGCTTTATGGGAATTAACAGCATGGCTGGAGCATTGAGATGACTTGGCAGAGGCTCCCTTTTATAGTATTTCATCGTACTTTGTCATTTTAGCTTAGAAGAAAAATAAACTTTTTCTCTGTTTAAAGGTCTGGAGATAGAGAAAGCTACATCTTGATTACAGTCTTGCAGTTTGTGGTGAATGATTCCAGCTGTAACCAAGCACACCAGCTCATTTGAATTCTGGGACATGGAGACATTTGATCATTTCTGTTGGTGTGCTGTCAGTGGGCCAGCCATGTTGGCCCTGCTTCCCTGTCAGGGGGCTGATTTCATTATGAAGATGGAAGCACTTCCATCAATCACCCAGTTATGTGGTGGCAGGTGGTTTCATTTAGAAAGCATTGCACTCTCCCTAATTTAAGATTCTGCTATCTGCCTTTTGTCAACTTTTTTACATATTTTAATTTGCTTGGATGAAATTTATCTCTTGAATAAAAATACATATGGCTTGACTGGCACTTAAAACATCAAGCCCTAAATCTGAATATGCATGTTTCCTGTCATCTTATTAGTTTATTTTTATTTTTGTGCTTTTTAAACTAAGACACGAGTATGCATAAAGGAAGAAGAAATCTACTTGCCTTTCTTATCCTTGATCATGTTTTCTTCCTCTGAATGAAATCTTTTCTCTTCATATTCTTCTTCTTCTTCTGCACTCTTTTCAGCCTTGCCTTCACTCCACTCATCCACAGACTCAGAGAAGTGACTTCCAGGGCTCTCATCATTTCCCCTCTTCTCTTGCACCTCTTCAGTGACATCCTCCTGTGACTCTCCATCTCTCAAACTGGCATCCTTGTCTTCCTCTCCGTCTCCATTTCCTGTCCTCTTCTTTTGGGACAGGATGGATCGTTCACCTGGGCCTCCTAAAGCCTCCAACATGGATCGATCTGAAAAAACAGGAGTGGTAGGAATTTAATTTATTAGAGGACATTGATTTTCCCGTGATGTTAAAAGAAGGCACTTACACAAAAGCACAGTTTATTGCCAGGGGCATTTTGTGTCCTAACATCAGATTGTGTGTGATTTTATGTAAAATTTAGTAAAATTGTGTGCATGATGATTTATAATGCTTAAATGTGTCTGCCTTTAATTTTGTAATTTTTAAGTCATGAGCCATATTTTTTTTTCCTTTTGTTACTGAAAAATTCAACAGAAAGATGATGCTTATATTAAAACTGAAACAATTAACTGATTATTAAATTCACTGATATTGTTTTAAGTAATTTTTTCAATCAAAAATGCTGAATATTTGATTGTTCCAGCCTTTCAAATGTACATGTTTGCTACTTTTCTCTGTTTTGTATCATTGCAAATTAAATATTGTTCATACAAAACAACTTGAAAATGTTGGAAATCTTTAGACTGAACAATTAATTAAGAAAAATAATCACCAAATTAATCAACAATGGAAATAACTGTTAGTTGCACTCTAATATTAGCAGGTAAAGCTATCTGACATTGTGTGATCTAGTGGCAATAATCTGAATGGCCTTCATTAGCATGAAAAGTAATATAAGTTAGACATAAGAGAATGTTGAGGTTAATGTATCATAATGTAATATTTCTTAAGTACTGTTATAAAACTGTATTCGTCCTGTACCGTTCATTATACTGATCTGTGACGTCAAAAACAAAATACATTACAGAGCTAAAATATACACATATTCAGTCATTATAAATCAAATCCCTACATTATCTCTACTGCATTCTTCACGTTTATCTTTACATTTTACCTCAGATGTTTGAGATACATATATAAAAGTTGCTGCAATGTCCATTGTATACCTTAACTCTTTTAACACAATTTGATGAGTTCTCATAAAGGTCAGAAGCTCTTAAGGCTGGCTGTCAGAGTTTGGTGCACCGTATTAGTCATTACTACTTGTTCTTGCATTGCTTGTCCACTGTGTGCTCTACAGGGAGTCTAGCACTAACATTTAAAAAAGCCAGGTGCGCTGTCAGATGGAAGGACCTTGTGTATGTCCTGATTCTGTCCACAGAATATTAAATTTCCATCAGTGTATCTCCTCTGTTTGTCATCTCCGCTTTGCTGACAATATAAAATGAGAAATAATAGAAGTAATACACCATTTTGACTGCTGGTGCATTTTAAAATGTTGATTAGAGGTATTCCCCAAAATGGAAGCGACTAAAATTTTGTTGAACTGTGATAAGAAATAAACAGCGTAACAATGCAGAAAAGCATGAATCTGAGCTTCTCACCAGCAACATTATCTGCAGTCTGAGGACTTTGAGTGGTTGGTTCAGGTGCACCAGTGTCTCTCTGCAGCTGAGCTCTCCCCTGACCACCTGGAATAAAAAATTAGTCATTCAAGCTTTCTATCTTTGCCATATATTTTCTATCTTCAAATACATGTAAACAAGCATGCTCAGCACCCAAACATTGGAAATCAGCTGTGTGCAATCTGTGACTCACCTTGGACAGCGATCTCCTGCAGCTCCTTCAGAAAGTTATGATGGCGAAGGATAGAAACAAGCCTGTCATCTGCATGACAAGCAAGCAAGCACAACTTCATTTATATAGCACATTTCATTCCAGGTGGAAGCACAATGTGCTACCACGCAAGTTTCAGCCACAAACACTATGCAGACAGTGTAAAGATAAAACATTACATATAAATAAACAGAATTAAAACAGACAAATGAATAATACTTGTGATTTAAAAACATTAAAAAGTAAGAATAAAACTAAATTAAAAAGTAATTAAGGCCAACAGTTGATCCATAAAAAAATTCTGACATGTGAATTAAAACCAAATGAAGAAGTAATAAAAATATTAAATAAAATAATAATTAAGACCAGTAAAACCAGACTACTGAAAGTTGCTGGTAAAAAGGAATATTTTCAATTTAGTTTTAAAAGATGATAGCTTTGGAGCACACCTAATATGCTTAGGTAGGATGTTCCAGCAGCTATAGGAGCAAAAAAGCTCAAGGCAGTTTCACCCACTTTCGGGGAGACCTGGGTGAATAACCAGATGACCCGAAGGGTTCAAAGCTTACGAGCATGTCAGACTGATATTTGGGGTGCTAGACCATGTAGGGCCTCGAAAATGAGCAGTAAAACACACACACACTCACACAGAAACACACATCAAAATGAAGCAAATGAGTGGTTAAATGTCTCACTCTAGTAAGAAAAGAACAGACAAATAACAATAAAGGGATCCTGCAGGGAAGTAAAAGTAAAGCACAGGCATATGTCTTTCCCTTTCACTTTTTCATATGGCTCAGCAAGTTTGCTTCAGTGGTTCGTCAGAGTTAATTGCCCTGAAATGTACTGCTTTCGAAGCAAGAGCACAATTAATCATTTGGCCCGCAGAGACTCCCCAAGTAAATCGCAGTGAGCACTGGACTATCTGCTGACCCACAAACGGCACTGCATACTGTTCGCAGCGAGCACAAAAGAGACAACTACTGTACAGTGCTGTGCTCTGATATCAGTCTGTGATCTTCCTTTCTTTCTTCCCCCCTTTCTTTCCATGACTTTGACTCCTTTTTTTTTTCTTCTCCTCTCCTCTCCTCTCCTCTCCTCTCTTTGCATCCTTCTGGTGGTGCACAGTTTCAATCTCTCACTAGCAAACGCTCAGTGAGTAATGCTCAGATTGATTTTTGTTACATTAGCATCAAGGTAATTCACTGGCTATGTAAGTGAATAGTCCTTACTCAGTGCTAGTGACCTCGCTGCATATTACAGAGTGAGTTTTATACCCAGCAGCCATCGTAACAATCCATTAACCTGATGATGTGGGCATCGCGCTCTACATAAAAAAGGAGAGTATGTATCGATTCTCCTAGAAAGGCGGCGTGGCTCCAGTGAGAGCTGATTTGTGTCAGTCCTGGTCCTAGTTTCCAGGATGGTGATGGTAATAATGATGACTATGATCAAAATAAAGCTGAACATATGCATAACCCTCATTTTTAGATCTGTTTAAACAACTATAAAGAAGAAGCCTTCACTACATGCTAAAATAATAATTTAATATCAAAAATTCATGTTAAATAAGTATCATTGTAATACATCCTTAAAACAGAAATGACGTTGGGGTGAAATCTGTAAAAAAAAAAAAAAAAAAAACATAACTGCTGAGTGCATAAACAAAACTTGAAAAACTGTCTTCCGGGTCAAAACTGGAGCAAAGTCACTATATTTCAGCAGTTAATTTGGGAAATACATCAAAGAGGATGACATCATCTTTACCCTAATTGATGTTACCATTATCAAAATTGAGAGAATTTGATTAGAAATACTGAGAGATTGAATTGTGTCTATCCTTTGGGTGGGGCTCACCTGTCTTCAGTGTGACCAAACACTCCTCACTGACAGGCATGGGGTGGGGCCTTGATAGCACATCCGCCAATGCCTCCACAATGCATTTCATGACCTGCAAACACACACACACACACACACACACACACACACACACACACACACACACACACACACACACACACACACACACACACACACACACACACACACACACACACACACACAAAATGTGACATTCTGATTCTTTTGATATTACTGTAAACTAATGAATTAGGGATGTTCTGGTAAACAAAAATAATAAAAGTCCTCCTCTTGGTGAGGGCTATACGGGAATAAATCTTCACAGTTTTGTAAATCAAAATTAATCTGCTTCTCTTTGAATGCTGCTGTACCTCGCCCACTTATTCAAAGCTGTGAAACTCTCAGAGGAAAGATCCAAATCATTTCAACTCCCATTGTGCTTTCAATGTCAAGCCAATCCCACATGCCTGATGATTTTTCACTCATTTTTTCTTTTCAAAGCATTCTGCTTAAGCCTGCCAGATCTTTGAAACTCCTGTCCCTCTTTCACACATTGTCCACATCTCGCATTGATATTCTCATCCCTCCAAACCCTATTCTAGAAACTACCTCCTTCTCTCTGTCTCTCTGTAGCTCTCTTTCTGTATCTCTCTCTCTGTATCTCTTTTTTTCTCTCTCTCTCTCTATCTCTCTCTCTCAAAAGTCAATACCAAAATCATGGCGGTAAATGCTCTTGAATTGATTTGAACAAGGTCCTACCTAGTAGAGAATGTACTGTACTTAAGTGAGTTAAATTGCTTGGATTAAGTATTCCTAATCACTGCTTGCCCTTTGAATGTTGCAAGTAGACAGACTTTACACTGTAATGAAGTATCAGGTTACAGATTACAGGTTCTATAATAATACTAATATGAATACAAATAATACTTCAAATGCCACTAATGATGACAAAAGGTTTACCTTTACGTCCTCATTCTCCAGCTGACTTGGAGTCACTGGCAATGACAGAACTGCAAGAAAAGCAAGAAAAGACGAATTATCTTATCATTATCATTATATCTACAATCCCTAAAGATCTAGGTTATTGTCACTGTTACTAAAACACGCCGACGGTTTCAGTTACAGGGGGCTAAATGTGCCAAAGGTGCAGGTGAATTGGCTCCATCTTCCGCCGCAGTTAAAGATGTGTGTGTGCCGCTGTCCTTGGTGCTGAACCCAGGCACTCACATCTCTAATGCAGATTTCTCTCAGAAAACTATACCTATATAGCATGATGTCACTTAACTTCAAGGAGCATTTCCTTACCGCAGTTGGACAGTATTGTCAAAACGAACAGTCCTCTTCCGATCATGATTGGAAACGAGGCGCATAAAGCTCTCCAGGAATAGAAAAATAGCGAAGCTTATATCAGAATGTGTAATTTTACCCCTTTAAGGACAGCCGGTGGGTTTACGGACGCATCCTGAACTAAACTTAGTCGCCTTTCGGTATTTCTGGAGAGCTAAATTTCCTGCAGAAGCATCCGCGACCCGGCAGCCTTCGTCCTCGATACCTCGCTGCAACAGAGCCCGCTTTTATAGGACGACGTGGGAAAGGGAAGTGACATCATCCTGGAGCAAACTATTGCTACTGTACCTGATCATACCTCGATGGTTGTCAGGGCGTGTACAGGTTTAGAGTACCTCATATAGCTATGGAAGCATCCATGTGTACTAATATAGTAGATTTTGAGATTTCAGCTTTTTAAAATGTTATTCATAAAAGTTTTGGTCTATTCCCCAGTGATCAAGACAAGACATAAAAGATTATTATTAAAAAAAAAAAAAATAACATGTATCATTGGAAAATGCCTTTAAGCAGCAGGCGTGTCAATTTGAATACAGATGCACAGACTTTATGTCTCTGCCTCCATTATGTTGTGTTCCCATACAAGATAAAGCTCTATCATCATACTGTATTTGCTGATCATGTCTCTTGACTAGCTGAATGTGTTGCTAGGCGACAGTTTATTGAAAATGATTGCTGTAATGGCTGTTACTCTGATCATGTGAGCAGGTGGATTGAATGAATGGATAAAAAAAGACCTTTTACACGCTTCATTACCAAAGGCAATGCAGCTCTAGGACAGTCTTTGGTAATAAGACAACACTTTATAATAAGAGGTGTAAAAAATATGGTTAAAAAATGTGTGAATTCCTGTTGCTCGCCATAAATAAATGATTGAATCACTTTGACTTCATGGGATGAGTTAACACCTAATGGATTATCAGTTAAAGAATGTTAATTCACAATTGTACGCCACCAAATGAGATGGACTTATAATAAGGTATTTCAGGGCCATGCATTTGATAAACCTCTCTGATTGTCCACCTGTTGTCACAGAAATATGAAGCTGTTTTTATATCATAATCCCCCGAGGATGAATCCTACTGACTTTTGGGAACTCCTAACTTTTCCCCTAAATAGCGCCACAAGCAGGTCAACGTTTTTTCACTTATTCTGTGAAATATCTCAACATCTACTGGATGGATGTGTAACAAAATGTGATTCAGACATTCATTGTTACCAATTGCTAACTCTATGTTGTTTCACAATTACAAGCTATGGGATGGCATGTTAATTTTTATTTTTATTTTATCATTATATTTTTTTTGTTCTAAAGAAGTGTGTAGCGCAAGAGAGAATGGTGCACTAAATAAAAAACATCTAGCTAGTGCCGGTTGACAAATCAAGGCAGAATGGGCTGACATGTTTAAACATGCATCATTGTAATAAAGTGAGAAAGAAAGTGTCAGGAATCTGATTGTGACTTGTTACCATTACTAGAGACTGAATATTTTGACTGCTGGGTCAGATGTTTGAATGCCCTTTTCTGTATCTAACTGGTTTCCAGAGACCGATTCCATCTGATTTGGTTGAAACATAAACAAAGTGACTGTAACTTAACACTTATGTTATTACATTATTTTATTGTTATGTATTACTCAAGCGTGTGTGTGTTGGAACATATATAAAGTGTTACAAAATAGCCAACAGTCATTTTAATTTAAACTTAAACAAAACAAAACACATAACGCACAATTGAGTTTGATGTTTTGAGTCATTAAATAAAGGTGTATTATACAACCAAACTATGGAACATCCTAATATTGGTTGCTCTCTTAACCTCATAATCAATCAATCCATTTTATTTGTCACATAAAATCGTACAAGGTACAGTTCCAGGTAATCCCATAAGCGCTGAGTCCCAGATGTACATGAGCCTATGAGGTCATTTTCTCTTTTGTTACCGACACATTCATTAATAAACCGACAGACAAAGATTTCCAAGGTGTGGGTTGGACTGTGTGCTGTTTCAAATTGCCTACTCTACCGTCCACCGAGATCCCAAAGATCTCATTACACTTTCAGAGAGACAATAAAGGCCAATTTGCGTCAGTTCCATATTTGTCCCAAATAACCGGCAACGGACGGCTTTGTTTAAACATGAAGAGGGTTTTCTTTGAATGCAATAATAAGGTCATTATGAAATCCAACAGCTACGAGGACTGATTGAAATTCAGCCCACTGCAACACGCAAGATAAATGGCAGAAAACTGGGACGCAGGAAATATATATTTTAGATCCTTTAAGTGTTTGGTTTACAACATACTGGGAACGGTTTCACTAAATAAACACATTAAAAGGGACCTCTACCGTTCATAGTCAATGTCCAAACAGTTTTGCCTGTATTGTGTAAGACACGTTTACTTCGAAATGAGGTTCAGAAAACCATCCCATTCTTCTCTTTACAACCCTACCTTGCTGAGTACACCCTGCATGGTTTTCATTTCCATTCAAGAGCTAAATTAACATTTCTATGAGAACAGGAGCTGTGCTTAGTATAGCTTCCACCTGCCCTCATAGTTCTACTAAATAAACAGAGTCAATACATACTGTACTGTACGCTCTTAACCAAAAAGAAGATGAATAGGGAACTAATCTTTAGTAGATGATCATATACCACAGCTACTTAATGTTAGATGATCATTTGTGTGCAGCTTAACAACAATGACTCCTCTGCTCACAATTGCGCACAATATTGGGAGTTTTGGTTCAGTGTACTCACTCTGGTGGATTACTTTGTCTCTTCTAGTGCTGAGCACATATAATGCAGCTAACTGGAGGACAGAGACGTGAAAGTGGGCCAGCAGCAGCAGACTGATCTGAGGAACAGACGTGAGACTAAATTGTCTCTGGTTTGAAAAGTCACATCTTTCTGGTAACATTTAGCGTGGGTAAGATGGTTGACAAATCATTTTCCATCTTTCAATTTATATCACTGAACTGATCAGAGTTCATAGGGCTCCTCTGTGTGCACATGTACACTTGTTGGAACATTTTCATTGTCAACTCAACAAACACATTGAACACTATACACGTTGTTATTATTATAAAATAAATAATAATTTGAAATAGATGAGGGTTCATGATTCTTAAAGAAAACACTTCAGTTTTGGGCAAAGTCTAATAAGTTTAATGTTTTATAAGCATGTATACATGTCAAAAAAGTGTTACTTCATGCTTCACGTGTTACAAACTAATGCAATTAATATTAGGTAATAGAGTGTAGTTAAAGCAGCTCATGGACAGACATCTCCTTAAAATTACACCTACAGAGTATTATTCCATTACGAATGTGGGTGAAACATTGTGGTGACCACAGTTAGTGTGTGGTCAGAGCAGGTAAATCATCTTGGTTCAGGGATGATGAATTCAAATTTAAAAGCAATATAGAAAACCTTATGCTTTGAGCAGCAATGGTTTCATCCAGAGAAAGCTTCCCACCAACAACCACCTCCACCTGCCTCTAATGCTGAAATACTTAGGTTGCAGCATTCACTGTCACATTATCTACGTGATTTCAGAGCTTATCACCGCAGTCCTTTCCTGTATGCTGCTATTTGGGGCCCCAGACATGCAATGTCTAAGACGAGTGGCTCACAGACTCTCCTTTGCAGGTGATTCTCTGTATCACCTCAACAGTGACCAGCGTAGCAGTAGCATGATTGTAAAATAGTCCAGCAAAGTAAAAGCTACAGAAGTCCGAGACATGCCAAACCCACAAGGAGCAGGAGCAGCAGAAAGTACGCTGCCTGTGACAGAGCGCCAGACTGCAGTGGAGGCTGACCTGACTTGGCTGCAATTGGTCGGGTGAAGATATACGGCTGTTCCTACAGATAGGACATGGGGAATATGGGATTATATAATCACTTTGTGTTGTGCATCTAAAAGCATATTAAGGATCACAATCTTTAATTACACATCATTGGGGACCATTTCCCAAAGCAAGACACAGTTATTACATTGATTTACAATGATCCAGAAGGCCACTGTAAAGAATATCAATCAACTTGCTGACTTCTAACTTATGATTCAAATTTAATTTATTTCTATTTATTTAATTATTTCCTTTTGGTCTTATTCCTATCAGTTTTGCATGGTAAAGTAGTTGCAAACAGGGGCCGAGAAAGATTTCAAATTAGTTTTTGCTTGCAACTGCGTGAGCATAACTTTCACAAAACAAAAATGGCTATAAAATCTAAACTATGAGTTAGTACTGTATCTTAAAGTGCTCACATTATGCTTTTTGCCTTTCCTTTATTGTGTTATATATCTTTATTGTTATAGGTTTACAAAGTGAAAAAGCCCAAAGTCCACCCCAAAAGGACTTACAATCTCCAACAGAAAATACTGTTCACAAACTGCTCCAAACAGCTCTCTTGTAGTCCAGCCTTTACTTCCGTGACGAACGTGCGTCACTTTGTAAGACACGTTATAATGCTCGCTTAGGTGCTAGTGTGGCACGCCCTCATACTCTGCTTCTGACTGGCTAGTAGTCCTTACCTAGCTACTGCGCATGTGCGACTCCCAACAAAGATGGAACAGAAGTGAGATGCCTCACTCTGTAGCTAAAACAGAGAGCTCAACACACAGGGTGAAAAGAGGAGCTGCAGCAATGTGCAGTACAACATAAATATGGTGTTGTTTAAAAATTAAACCATGTAAACCTATTCTGGTACAACCTCTAAATACAATTATGAACCTGAAAATGAACATAATATGAGCACTTTAAGAAGATTTCAAATATCTGCAAGATTATTTGCATTCCATGTTTAAATAAGTAGAATCAATTTGAGAGGAAATTACTAAAAAAAACAACTACGTCCTTTGGAAAATGCATTCAGCTCGCTATAACATGTTATAAAGAGTAAAGTTCAGTTTCTTCTTGTTGAGTTTAGGTGTTTTATCAAACTTTCAGGTTAAAGACACAAGTAACATATGCTGCTCCGGTGTAACAACATTGTCGTATAGAGAGCTGCCTTACCATCGGTGGACAGATGAGGCTGATGGGGTCAGAGAAGCTGCTCACAATCATCTTTCCCCCCTCGGGCTGAAACTGTTAGCAGAAGAAAGAGAGACAAAAAAGGAATAAATAAATCAATATGTTGAAGTTTTTTTTTTTTTTTTTTTTTTTTTTTTTTTTTTAATGAAGTTATAGTAATAATGCATGCTTAAAAGCTTTGTCCTTCATTTTCCTACACTTCTGACCTACAGCTATTTCCCATTGAGTCATTCATTATTTTTCATCCTTTTGTGACATTTCTTTACATAATAAATCCTTCTGAATGGTAATGGATTGTTGACCTTTAACCTCCTGGTCCATTAAATACAAACAGTGTGACTCATTGTTCACCATGTTGTTCCACAGTCCCTTGGCCAGCTCTTCATGCCCCTTAATGGTGAAGTGGAAGCAGTCGTGAGTGAAGAAGGTCATATCGATCTTCCCATTCTGCTCAGAGAGACAAAACTTAAAGTGGTGTAGATTTACTGATGGAGCGTGTTGTTGGTGTTAACAAAGCCAAAAACGTTACAGCTGCCACACTCGGGATCTTAATGATTCAATTATTACTGTGCAACGTTTCACATTGGAGTGAGGATAGATTACCGGGAGGCGGGGGGGGTCAGCTTGTTTCAGAAAGGGCTGAAGAACGACGGCAAAGTCATCCCTGAAGAAACGATCGCTATACAGCAGCGACTCAAGTCTTTTCTGTGGACGAAAGTAACATCTATTACAATCAATTTATAGAAACAGCAATCGTGCAAACTACTTACAGAGAATTGTTTACATGAAATCAACACGTGCTGTTTTGGGTCCATGCAGCACTTTGTACAGTAAAGTGATTAAGATGCATTTTCTTTTAAATAAAGTGATCTTGCAGGACGGTTGATAATGATTTAAATTGTTATTTGTTATGGATAATATGCACATTCCATAAATGTAGAGTTATAAACTATACCTGGAACTCCAGATTGACTTCTACCAGCTCCTGAAGCTCACGAGACTTTGCTTCAGGCTCTATCAGGCACGAGCAGAACGACCTAAATTAGAGTAAAAACTAAATAAAATTCAGCAGCAGAGATTGCATAGGGGGGGGGGGGGGGCAGAACTTGTTCTGTCAGAACATTTAGGTGCAAAAGGAATAAAAAAAATAAGAAGATGGTTTTCTAATACCGGTACTAAAGATTGCAAGATTTAAAAAAAATAAAACAATAAAAAATAAAAACACAGAAAGGACAATGGCTACATGTCAAGTACATACAGTAGTTTATGCTTCTGCTACAAGATTTGGCTACGTTAAAGATCCCCTCCAGACATGTTTTATCACATAAAAATACTTCACTCCTTCTATATATATATATATGTGTATATATTTATTTTTCAAAACTTTAAATACAAGATGTTCTCTATGTCACTGAGAAGTCTATTGTCAGTGAGATGGAGTGTTCACGTTTCAACAGTACACTTATATAAGTTGCATATTGGACCGTGATTGGCTTCCGAGTTGTGATGTCACAAAATCCTGCTGGTATGTCTTAAACTCAGATTGACGCACAGAGAAAGCTTTCCTCTTCAGCAGAGGAATGTGAAAACTGCCTTCTAGTGTCAAACTCTGCAGAGTGAAGATCAAACATCACAGAGACGCAACAGTAAACAAGCAACACATTTTTGAACGGAGGGGCACTTTAAGGCTCACGTAAATGTTATTGTTGTAAGAATGAGCGTCTCACCTTTGTAGCAGGCACCCCGGGGTGGGCTTCTGCACCTCCCTCAGAGTCTGCATGGGCAGGATCTGAACCACATTAACGATCATACGGGGAACCTGAAGCACAACGAGAAGGAGCCCCGCTGCAGTGAATTCCAGCACCGCACTGAAACCTCACTCAGACCACAACACTCAGTCGGGTTTCTTTTCACTTTACCTCATTCATAAGCATTTCCAGGGACACGGTCATATAGTGAATGTAGTTATCCACTGAAAAGAGAGCCTAGAGAGAACACGGAGACTCTGCAGACATTAATGACACATTTCTGTAAAGAGACATTTTTATTGAACTAAACTAGTCGAAAAAAAAAAGAGAAAGACAGACCTTATCTTTGCAGTAATCGCAGATGTCATTCATGCCCATGAGAATGGTCAAAAGCTTCCAGTCCTTCTCGAAGTTCAGACCCTAAAGGAACAGTCAAAAGAGGGGTCAGAGTGTATAAAAACAGGTCAGGGACAGCATCTTGCTGCAGGATACCTCAGACTCTGGCTGTTGAACTTTAAAAAAAAAAAAAAAAAAAAAAAAACACCTCTATTACTGTAATCGTTCATCCCTCTGTTGTTACACGTTACTGTACCTCATAACCTCTCAGTGTGTCGATCAAATGTCTCGTCTGGCCGGGGAGGTTGCTATAAAGACACAACAACAACATACGTCTAAGCATCATAAGAAATAAAGACTAACACATAAAACAGAAGGTCACAGAGCGCACAGTTTCAAACAGTCAAAAACAGTCACACTGATGATTGCTTACAAGGTGTTATGTCCAGTCACAGCCAAGTTAAAGCCTGTTTCGCTGATATGAGCTTGCATCCCATGAACAGTCTTGCCCGGAGCAGCACCAAGCAGATTGGGATTGAATAGCTTGATGATGTCTAAATAAAAAAAAAAGCTCAGTGCGGTTTATAATGACACAATAATGTCAACAGATATCTGAGATATCATCAGTGATTAACACATCTTACTTGCCAAAGTAATGACATCCTGAAATGACCCGTAGCCTCCAATGCTGCAAGATGAAGAAATGTCACATTATTATCAAAACTAATTGTGTATTTTTAAGTAATGCTAATTTAACAGTGTTATCAACAAACTGAAAATACAAAATACAAAAAAATAAACTTAAATAGTCTGATGAACAGAGTAAATTCCATCTCTTACATAAACACACAAATGTTTGTGATGAAATTTTGAAACAAGTTGATCATGCACATGCATAATAATTATATCATATGCTGGTTACTCGCAGGCCCTCTACCTCTTGCATGGATAATAACCTTTATTATCCATGCAAGAGGCCCATTACAGGTTTCACACATGGTTTCGGTCACCTCCACGACACATGACGGAACTCAATAGGAATCCCGAGGACAGTGGTGGCGTTGGCACCGATGGCCGTCTGAAAAAGAAAGACACAACATCTGAGGAAAATATGATCAGAACTTTGTCGAAATAAAGAAATCTTGATTGTGTGTTTGGAGGAGGTGATTCTGTGATCCATTGCATTTCTGGTATCATCTACTGACATTTTAAAGAGGTATTGTATCCTTGCAAACAATGGATAACTGACATTTACGCTTTTGCTTTAAAAGAAAAAAACCAAAAAGGAAGTGTCATCACAACATTTAGTCATCATGATTTCAATTGCATATTACTTACTTACAAAACACTTACCGTCAGTGAATCCCCCAAGGCAGCGATAACTTTGATATCTGCCGCCTTCACAAGTTCAACTACACCAAAGGGTGAAAGGAGACATGGGAGAGAAAAGAGAATGGAAGAGAAGAAATGAATCAAAAGTTTCAACTGGGTAGGAGATTGATTGAGATGTGACCCTGACAGACCTGAGGTGGGTACAGAGTGAGAAGGACTCATGTCTGGGCACTGGAACACAGGATGTTTGAAGCTCACCGGCCGAGTTTTCTCTGGAAACTCCTGAGAAAGAAACAAGAGAGAGAGACCTCATCACGGTCAGGTCTAATCTCTTATTTTCAAATACAGATTGAATGTGTGTCCTATACGTGACGGTCTTCCTTGCAAGAGGCAGTTCTTTAGAAACAGAGATGAACCCTGTATTTCTTCTTTAGTTCTCCTTTAACTTGTTGATACCATATGCAACTACGTTGCCATTTCACTCACTACCCCCTTGCTTTGCTCTGTGTCTTTAGTCTGATACAGCTATGCTTGGTGTGCACATACGGATGCCCGCTGGTCCATACGCTGTGGTTAGTTGTCGTCCCATGGTAACCTGCCTCTTATGTTAAAAGTAGGCTACCCGTTATTATATTCTCATATGGTTTTTGTTGGTTTTCCTTTTGTCCATTTGGGTGTCTTTTTTAATAATAAATACTTCGAGGCCTTGTGGTCATAGTCTGCCTGTTTAAATGATAAACCAAATGAAATCCTATGAGAATTGGATTTTTCTTCTTACCCACTTTCTAACAATGACAGCATTTGTATGTTCAGTGCTAAAACCAGGTGTACACAGTACCTTGTTGAGGGCCTCCTTGCTGTAGTGTCGTATCCCCTCCTCATACTCCCACCACCAGTCGTTGCCTTAAAGAGGATTATTTCCAAATTGTCCATTTGAAACATTCCAATAACACACATTTATCAATGAAACAAGTAGTTTTTCCTTTGACAATCCTTTACAGCACAAAAGTAGGCTTTTTTAAAAGGCACATCAGTCTTTACTTATGATCTGATAACAAAACACACATTTATATAACATTCTACACACTGTAAACAATCTGTCTAAATTAAAGGCCCTGTTTCAGAGGCTGTTGTAACAATAAATATAGCCCCACAGCCTCACGTGTGCTTTGCCCTCTTGCTTGTTCTAGCACTTACCTTTGACAGAGCAGGACGTGAGCATACATGTTGCCACGGCGATCCAAAGCCACTCCATAGTAGTGCGTATGGGCCAGTCAATGGGTCACCCCTACAGAATGCACAATGTGATGCTCAGCTTTACAGCGCTGTCACTTTGTCTCTCCCACCCTCTAAAGCGGAGTGACACCCTGCGGGTCCACTGAGAGCCATTCGATCAATGTCAGCAATACAATAGCTCATACCCAATACAATACCTCATAACAAGGTTTCACAGGTTGTCCACATTACAAGCTTTGCAACTTAACGAATAACCACCATAACAATGAAGAAAAAAAAAAACACTCTAAACAACCATTAAATATCCATATATCATTTATTATTTCTTTATAAACTTGTATTTAGGATGGTAAAAATGCAGTCTTCTCAACAATCTTAACCAGTGATTCATTTTAGAGAAATTGTGAGTAGTGTGGGTGTCAATGTGTGAATGCAGGAAACCGTTTGGAATCACCGATTGTTTCCTTTTTGACTTCATACACTACATGCAAACGTATCGGGAGATCAATTCTCAATAGTTCTAACAACAAGCATATACCGTGGAACTGAACAAATGGATTTTAGAAGGGAAAAACTGCATGTGGCAAAATCTGAAGTTTCTAATTTTGTTTTGATAAATACTGTATGGCCTAACCATGGCTTCATTTGTCAGATTTAGGTCCAACTGAGCTGAAAAGTGTAGGCAGGGATCCAAGTTGGATTTTTGGTGAGTGGGTGGAAATTCTCGTAACAGCTACACGCCACAGCTACACACGCACGCACTGCCTCAGCTACCTTGAGGCTTAACTTAAAAAAAAAAAAAAAAAAAAAAAAAAAAAAAAAAAAAGGCAGATGTGGGATGAGAGGAACTATTGAGCTACCAACCACTAGAATAAAACCAAAGCCTGTTGATGGGAAAACATCCCACCAACATAGAGTACATCTTCAAAACTGTTCTTTTCCTTCCACTGGACTGTATACATCCCACAGATCAGGCTATGCTTGGAGACGTGTCTGTATGCATTTTTAAACAGAATCTGCATCAGGGCTGAGGATTTGGTGAGAGCTTAGTGGCTTTATCTATCCAGTACAGCTTTTTCATAGATTCCTGTAAACCACTAAACAGGTATCTGTTCTCATTATACTGACGTAATTACATTTTAGCACGGTTACTAATGCTGAAGGAACATTAATTAATCTTTCTCAGTGAATTGCAGGTATGAAAAGGTACAGAACCGACATATTAACTAAACAAATAACCAATTAATGGAAAAGGTAATGCAAGATTTGTTCACCCAAGTATCTGAAAAAAAAGGTGCCTAAAATTAAAGTCTGCAAAATGATCAGAAAAAAAACATGCAAAACCATGACTTGCTTTACCAACTAGACCAGGTCTAGCAAATAAAAGTATTTGAATTCACATTTTGCTGCCTGATTCTTTTTCTAAATACTGCGCTAAACTAGGATTGAGACAGTTCCACTTAAGAGTGATTTTCTCAATAAGAGAAATAGGAAGAAACTAAAGCACATATTAGATTCCAACTCTTTTGACTATGTTGATTAGTCAAATCCAAAAAGCCTTTGATTTCGCAAGCAAAAGGCTATTTCCATGGTGAGGACACGGGTGCTTCTGGCAGTATCCTGAGTCACAGACTAGCAAGTCCCAAGTCTGTGTTCTGTAGCATTGTCGGTAAACACCCCCAGTGTCTTTCTTCAGCCCAGGACCAGCATATATTTTTAATGGAGAAAGGGAGATGTGAGACTGCACAGTTCAGCAGCCACCTCAGTCTTCTTTTAGCATGTTGAGTAGGAGAGGTGCTCAAACTAGCAGGTATTCAGCTAGTAAGCACCAGCTGCTCCATGGGGCGGCTGGCAGAGCCTCTTGTCTGTCTTTCACTGCCCTCGCTCCGTCTGGCTTCCTCTCACTGCTGCTCCTCTTCCTCCTGGGCCGGTTCCTGGGCTTGTGTTTCTCCCTGTCCCTGGGGCTCGGCCTGGGCTGGGGACTGTTCCTGAGGTGGTCTAGGAGGGGGCGCTGGGGCAGGGGCCGGTGGGCGAGGGGGAACTATGATTTGGTGTTGGCGTTGTCTGTAGGCGATGACTGTGCCTAACAACAGGGCGATGACGGTCATGAGGTAGAGGTCCCACTCCGGGCCCAGAAGCTGGTCCAGGTCCACCTGAGAAATCAGGTCCTTTAACTAACAGGAGCCAAAGCCAAATGGAGAGAGAGGATGGAAGACAAAGACGCATATGATTAATTTCAGTTCCCCCTGATGACATAGCTTTTAACTTGGTTGTATTATAGGTTTGACTTTCTTTTTCAAAGCCAAATTGTCACAGCTCCAGCTTGAGAATTTAAGATGAAGTACTCACATTAAAATCCTGCAGGTACTGCAGAGTGTAAACCAGGCCCAGCTTGCACAGGGCCATAAAAACTGGGACCTGGGCATCAGGACTGGTTTCAGCGGCCATGTCATAGAAACGCTTGGCTAAATGGATGTCCTGCAGAAAGAACCACATGAAGAAAAAAAAAATAAATTCTGAATCACAAATCAGTCCAGTGACGGCATTAGCTACACTCTGCATTCATAAATCAATTTGACTAAGTGGACACGAGTGAAATGCTAAAAGCAAGCTGATATTTAAGAGTCACCGGTGGAACTCTGTGCCCACCTGTTTGATGCCCAGGCCTTTCTCATGCATGTAACCAAGGTTAAACATGGCCTGGGCACTGTGCTGCTGCTCTGATGCCAGTCTGTAGTGGATGACAGCGGTCTCGTAGTCCACATCTGTCCCGTAGCCATAGAAGTGGTAGTCCCCTAGTTTTATCCTGGCCACAGTGTAACCTGGGAATGAGAATTACGTGTGTGAACTTTCATCCCAAGTAGGGGGTTTGGTTTTGAGCAGCCAAAGTCAACTAGTGTTCTTAATGAGACGCAATCATAGATGCATTCCTGATTGAGAAGATATGCTCAAAAAAAATCTGGCACAGATGTAAAATGGATGAGGGACTGAGTGTGTATGGACTCACCTTGTGCTGCAGCTCTTGTCCAGTGGAGTAAAGCACGAGGGTAGGTCTCATTCTCACTGAAGATCTTTACTCCTTCTGTTTGTTACAATCCATACAAATACAAAAAGGAGATTCAAAAGGTTAGGATGTTACAGCTCCCAAAGTTGGTAGTTTGTCAAATACTTTTGGGAAATTTGCATAATAAAAAACACACAAGCATGTTTCCCAAAATTTGTTTCACTAAATCTATTTTGCCATTGTTTACCACAAAGTCAACCAACCGTGATTAAACAGTTTGCTAATAGAGACGTTAAGCCTAATGTAAACCCTAACTGTTTCATGGCATTTGGACCTGATGTGCTTTTCACTTAAACACACTTTCTTTCCACCCTGGCATGATACTAATGTCCCGGTTTTTCTTACTCTGGTCCAGAATGAAGGCCACGTTGCTCTGGGCCACCTCGTAGCCTTGCTCAGCCAGCAGCAGATACTGGACCAGCGCAGCGTCTGTCTCACCCTCCTTAAAGCTGCCGTAGGCCGTCATGAGACGATCTGACCAGCGACCACGTTCACACACGTTCTTGAAAAGCTGCGACGGAGATACACAGACACACAGTGTGACAGACCAAAAAAAAAATAAAAAATGAAAAAAACTGTCTACAGTGGCGAACAATGATGTCACAATCAAGAAAGAATGGAGCAGCTGCTCCAGGGTGCCTCACCTCAACAGCAGTGTGGCAGGAGCGCATCACACCTGTACCAGTAGCATGCATCTGGGCCAAGTTGTAGAAAGCCAGGATGTGGCCAGCCTGTGAGGCCAGGTTGAAGAATTTAAGTGCCTGCTTGTAATCACGCTTCACACCAATGCCATCTGAAGAACGACAGGAAGAAGAGAAAGACAAAGACTGAATGGAGGAGAAAAGAAGTTTTCTAGTCAACAACAGAAATGAAAATGATGTGAAGAAGGGCCAGTAAAAGAAAGATTATTCAAATCTTCAGATTCAGAAACAATATTTAACAGACAGACAGACAAGGAAACAGGAACAGCTATGACAGGAGGCCAGGACACATTGTGTACCACAAGAACAAACCATGCACAAGACTCCGCTGTAAACACTCACTGTAATACATGGTGCCCAGCTGGAGTTGTCCGTCCACCCAGCCCTGCTCGGCTGCCTTCTGGAAGTATTTCAGTGCCAGCTCATAGTTCTGAAGACACAAAACACACACATTTTAAATGACTGCTGTGATTCCAGCATGGGGGCACTCTGCTAGCTTGTTATCAACCTCGTAAACCAAACGACTTCACTGGGATTTAAATTTCAGTTTTTTCACATTATTCCTCGTGCCAAGAAAGGTATCTGCCAGGTTAGCAATACGGAGTAAATTGTACATTAAAATGGGTCTGAGAGAGTGCATCTTATAACTTAGACAGGATTTTAAAAAGGTGCAATGTGTAAACGTTTCTCACCACTGGGACACCTCTTCCATATAGGTAGGCCATGCCCAGGCCACTCTGTCCCACTGGATTACCCTGGATTAAAAAAAAAAGAAAGCAACAAGTAAATAAAAAGGGTTGCATCCAAGAAATTAATGACAGTGAATGACACGTCAGCTAAGAGGTAAAAGTGTGTACAGTAACAGAAAGCTGTTCCTCTCCAGAATATTTGGAGGGCTGCTTTCCCCTACAGGAATAACTAACTGTAATGATAAACATCCAGACATACACACAAATACACATACAAACACTAAAAGGGTAAATTACCAAGTCCACATAGAGATAAAGATAAAGATAAAGACATTAGTCTACAGCTTTGTTCTTACCAAGTCAGAGGCCTTCTTAAAGTACTGCAGGGCTGTCTCGTTGTTCTGAGGGATATACTCGCTGCCTTCGGAGTACATCTAAAAAGGACAGAAGGATTCACAGCTCTTAGAAATCACTTGATGCACGGCCTCAAATACAAAGGCACTGCACCTCCCTCTGTTAAAAACGGCAATGCCAAATCATTGGCTTCATTTATTTTGGATCCAATGTAGACCATCTCTCTGCTCTCCAACTCGCAGACTGCTTCTCCCAAGTTCTCACACAGTATGGGCGACATATTTTTAATATTTACAAACAGAGAAGTGAAGCAGATGGGTAAAAAAATAATACTATTTAATACTACTATTTGATTTTATAGGCAGGGGACACTGACACAGCAAGCTTGTCAGTATATAAAAAAAAGAAAGAACTGTAATATAACTTTCTCATTACAAGCAACTAAATCACCACCGTTCCCACAGGCTAATAGAGAGACAAAAGGGCACGACAGACATCTCCCCCACCTTGCCGAGGAAAGCCATAGCATGTGTATTCCCTGCATTTGCAGCCTGGTTGAAGTAGTCATACGCCCTCTGTTGGATAGGAAGCATCAGAAATACATTTACTAGTGCAAATTACAATCACAAAAATAAAATACATGAATCTTTGAGAAAAAAAAAAAAAAAAAAAAAAAAAAAAAAGTCACCTGATGATTCTGTTCTACTCCACGTCCTCCATGTAGGTGAAGCTGACCTAAACCCACCTACCAGGGGAAACAAATCACCTAGTTAACTTCAATGACATACAATTCGTATTTGAAATATGAAAATCACATTTCAGATTGATACTCTATATTCTATACACTTCATTTAGATTCATGTACTGTATAAGACACCTCATACTCTCAGTGCAGAAATAGGTTGTCATGAAAGAAAATGGTTGCTGCATGGAACAAAGGAACACTTATTGCTGATGACACTAGTTTACCTGAGCCTGGACATCTCCTTTCTCAGCCAGAAACTGATAGTACTGGATCAAGTCCTCCTCCAACATCCCACTGGTAGATCCTGGGTTCTCCACCTCATCCAGCAGCCTGATCCTCTGCACCGCTGAGCCCCCCGTCAGGGACACGTCACTGGCCACTGGAGGTGGTAGCGTAGTGTAGAGTGAAGAAAAAGCAGATGGAAGAGAAATAGTTTTGATCAGGTTATTTGCCCAGAACATCACACCTGAATGTTATATTGTTAAAAAAATAATAAATAAATAAAAAATGCTCACCCTGATTTGCCACAAGCCTGTAGTGGGTTAGTGCTGACTCACAGCTCTGTGGAACACCCACACCTCCCCAGTATCTGTAGCCCTAAAAAAAACAAGAGGAAACATTTTTTTATACTCAAGACATAATGTGACTGTGCATTGCTCCACTGACAGACAAATCAACTCACCAGGATCATATGAGCTACCAAGTTTCCACCCAGTGCCCCAAAGGTGTAGTAAACCAGGGCCTGACAAACAAAGAATGTATGCAATATGTGAATAATTGTTGGAAAACGAGAGACATTACATAACATTATTTTCTCAGATGGATTTCTCCAAAGTAACTTGCAATAAGTACATTTACAATAAAGACATAACTTCAGTCATACAGAATAAAAAAATAATAAAGTACCTTAGCCTGACTCGAATTAACTCCAAGTCCTGCTGCGTACAGAAAGCCAAGAGCCTGTAGAAAAGTAAACAAAGCACAGTGTTACACAACTGATTCTCTAAGCACAAATAAACAGCATATCTGATAAGATGTCAGGCCAAAAGGGCTTTCAACACTTTTCTCAAGTGACACATTAACATTTTGGATGAGATCTTCACCATCTGAGCTTTAGGCGAGCCCTCCATAGCAAGCTTCTCAAACATTTCTTTGGCCTTAGTGACGTTCTGGTTCATGTAGTCTCCAAACAGCATGGCATACGCCACCTTCTCCATGGCTTTCTGGTGGCCTTTCTCTGATACTTTCAGCAGTTTTTCGTATAATCTGAAAATGGTTGGATAAGCAGAGGTGGCGTGAGAGAGATTGGATTGACACAGGCATAATTAAAATTGTGTGTACATAACAACAGCATTGACATGACAATCTAAAGCAAATAAGGATGTGCTGAGCAAAGTTGCATGGTAATAAAGCACACAAAATAGATATAGCCATAACTAAACTAAATGTGCAATCAAATCAGGTTATGTTGTCTGCTAGATACAGAATAAGTTTCACAAGATTTAATTTGCTAACAAAAAGACATTAAGCTTGAAAAAAAAAAGTAAAAAATAAATAAAAAAAGAAATGGAGATAAGATCTACCATCGTTAATGTGGTTAAATAGATTAAGCAACATTTTGTAATTTCTTTTCCTAAACAAAATCACGCAATCTTTGTCATAAGACCATTTTTTATAAACCTATTCAAAGGCTTCTTGCAAAAATACAGATGTCTTCAACACAGAAGATTTAAAAGCAGGGTGGCTGATAAAAAAACAATGAAATAAAGCAGAAGAAAAAAAAACTAACTCTTTCTTCTGGGCCCTCCTGTTGGTGGCATTAAGCATGCGTAGGACAGTCTGATACTGCTCCTCAACCTCCTCTGCCTGCAGTCTCTGCTGTGCCTGCTCATCCGCTAAGGGATAGAGAATGAGAAAATACAGAGGAAATGAAACGCATAGTAATTCTGGAAATGAAACCATAATGCGCTCTCAGGGTGGATTCAATCATCAGTTTCAGTAGCTGTTGAGCTTTTCAAAAGGCTTTTATTTTGATAAGGAAAAATTATAAGTAAACAAATTCTACAACTATTTCTCTTTATTTTGGCTTCAAACAGGGCTGCACAATGTATCTTTTTTTATCGTTATCGCAAATCATATCACATATTTTCCTCATATCGTGCAGCTCTAGCTTCAAAATAAGACACTGAAGGTAGTTTATAGCTTTGTCATTTTTGCTTTTGATAAGTGTTCACCTTATGACAAGCAGGCTATTAAGTTGAAGACTTACTCTCACAGAAACCCCACTTCTTCTCCTGGTCGTAGTCGTAGACTGTGGCGCACCACAGCCGTCCATCCCCCCGTCCATCAGTGGTACAGTCATAGTACTCCTTCCCCTGGAAGAGGAATGGGAAGATACAGGGCTCTCCATGGTCTGTACCTCCATTCACCACAGGAACTGTGTAAAAAAAAACCAATATAATTTAAATAGATCATAGACAAAATAAAAAATAAAGTGAAAATAACTGGATATAGTATGATTTGGTCATGTCCATTGAAATCTTGGTTTTCAAACTTCATATTAAAGAAACAAAGTGTTTTAATTCTAATAAATGTCAGTAAATGTCCATCTTTATAGAAGCTCAATATTATACTTGTGCAAGACAGTTGCAGGAAAATTACAATCCCACAACTAAAATGATGTAACAGAGTGCAAGAGGAGCCACAGGTGCAAGGCGCTGTTCATTTCTCATGGGCTTTATCTGTTTATCTACCGTAATCAGGCGCTACCCTGACACACATGTCTTTGCTCAGAGTGAGCAAAACTCAAAACAGGTTAGCATGTCAAGACTCAACAAAGCTCACAAAATAAGACAAGACAGTCTTCATTCTCAAAAACAGATGTGACCTAGGACAAGGTGAAATCCTAATAGGGAATTGAGGAGTCAGTAAAGCTACTGTCAAACTATCACTGCTACAGGCCATCATAATCATGATATTCTAGGGGTGTCTACGTGCAACTGCATGCTGCTGGAGCCATAGTTTCTAGTGTAAAGTTTCATAGCTATTCCATTCATTACTGGCTTTAATTGGGCAGGCAAAACCACTCTACTCAAAAGTCTGCTACCACAGACAGAAAATATGCCAGCTCGTGATTTTTGTCTCACACAGACATTTGGAGACACACGCATAAGCCAAGAACCATGACCAGAAAAAGCAGAGTGTTCAGTAGTTAAAACAGAGGTGCTCAAAACTCAATTCATAACATTCAACATACTATGTTGTGTGTATGTTTAAGGATTTCAAGTAGCTGATCGGACTGAGTGCAAAGTTAACTAACTAACCAGTTGTGATTCTTTTTTTCTGGCTGCACTGCATGAAGTTCATACAGCTCACGGTTTGAGCTAAATTTTAGTCCTTACCCTCTTTAGGTTTTTCCTCAACTGGGGGAGGCTGCTCCGGCAGGTCCTCCTTCTCCTCTCCCTCCAGTCCATCACCATGTGACTGTTTCTCCTCTTCTGCCTGGGAGACTTCATGACCAGAGGTCACAGAACCCCCAGCCACAATTCCTGATGCCAGACGGATGTCTTCTTCTTCAGAGTCTGGATCATGGTAAGACTGGAGCCATAGACATGAAGTTATTGGAAAGGAACAGATTAAAGAGGGGAATCACATTGCATATCAAAATAGGTTGAATGAATACAATTACATAAGGCAAAAGCTACAGATGTCCGTTACAGAACATTTGTGATCTAGATTATTTGTAAACTTAACAGTGATTGTTATCTCTCAAAAGTCCTGCAACACTGTTATCTGCTCACTTCTTCTTTATTGCATTAGACACAGCTCAAATTTGGGCTCAAACATCGCAATTGTACTCATGCAATAAAAAAGATATTTAATGGGAGTCATTAGGAAAATAGAAATCACAATTTTTAGAGTCAGCACCTGAACAAGATAGATTAGTTTTTCTCACTGATACATTTAAACATAACCGTGCCTCCTAAAATAAACTAAAACATCTGGTTAACATCAAGGTGAAGTAGAACATATAAAATGTGCAGTATTTTAGCAAATAGCTTGGATAGGCTTAAATCAACTGCTGTGGCAGTGTCAACATTTCATGTAGACAGATAATAACACACAGGGTAAGGCAATACATGCCAGATGCAATCCATAAAACCCATAAGACACTGGGCAGCAGATAACATCCCAAGCAATTATACCAACAGCTGTTAGCATATTGGTCTGCTTTCAACCACATCTACATTTCTAACAGAAATCGTTCATCCTCAAGGTTTGGTGTGCTAACTTCAAGACAAATATCAAATAGCTCACGAAGTACCTTTAACTCTGGTCCGTCATTGCCGTGTTGCTCTTCATCTGAAAAGTATTAATATGGCAGGAGTAAACAGAGTGTAAACTTGAGATGGACAAAGCTGTTCGCTAAATATAATCAGCAGCTTGCAACAGTTTAAGAAACGTAGACACTTATGTCCGCACAGACATTAGCCAGTTATATATTTTATACTTACCAGCGGTTATTCCTTTGACGAAGAGTATCAGCAGAATGGTCAAAAAATAAAACTTCCTTGCCGTCTTTAAATACCTTTGATAGCCCATTGTTGTTGATGTTGACAAGCTAACAATCTGCTAGCTGTAGCTGCTGCTATTTCTATCACCAAACATCCAGTTACAGTTGAGTCACACTAGTGTTGCATAAATAAACTTACACACATGCTCTACTAAACGGAACAGTATCTTCTCTGGATAATAGTAGCTAGTTAGTTGATTTGACTACTGTAGCTGTCAAACAAGCTAACACATGCAAAGCTACGCTAGCAGGGTGAATGACGTTTTACGTTAACGTTAGCTAACAAGCTAGCTAGTGTTAACGTTACATAGCCGCATAAAAGACCAACCAAACAGCTCAATACTTGCAAGAGACGCAACTGCTCGGTCTAAAAAATGGTTGCCTAATACCTCTTGATATTTCAAAACTTCCGAGTTTAACAGCGACATGCAAAAGCTTTCGACTTCGGTTTTAAGACTAGGTTTGTATTAACCAAATACTACTTAGCTGGCCATATTAAGCCCCTACTACTGATCGACACTTCCTGTTCTCGCAATTTGACCAATCACAGGGCGTTTAGTTTTACAGTAGCCAATAACCGTGCGACAGAGAAGTGGCAGCGAATCAGTTGCGTACACAATTATGTTTCTAGTTGACTGGTTTGTCCCATACAGTCAATGGTTTGTCCACGACACCAAAACAAGTTGTGGTGATGATAACTAATTACCTAGAGGCGGTTGCTTTTGGCACGCTATTACTAGCACCATAAACATAGTGAAATATATATAAACAATTGTAAAGTTTTCTGTTTTGTAAATAGGCCTTGAATGTATATATTTTTTTAATGCTTCTTATTTTCTTAATATATTGTATTCTAATTTATTTTGTCTGTCTTTTTGTATTCACTGCTTTCCTTAATTGCTTCATAGATTTGTTATTGTATTATATTATTTACCTAGCCCATGTTATTATTATATTCTAATATGTCCCCTACATTTTCTACCTACTGTTTTTCTTTAATGGAGCCTCCCAGCATGCTTTTCACACGTATACTCGTACTGGTCATCTTGAATCTTGTTAATTATAAGGTTGATATTTCAAATGTGAAGGAAAAGCACACATAATTATGTGTTTTACTCTGCACTACTGTCACTTTTCTTTATGACACCAAAACGTGGATATTATATAACACGGTATCGGGCCTTGAAGGAATTCAAAGATTTCAAGGAAATAAATCTAAGGATAACATTTTTATAGTTTTATGGAATGCTTGGCATCAGGTAAAGAATAATAAATAAAAAAATACCTCTCATTAGTTTATTTTAATATGTTTCTGCTCCTTTCTGAATTGGCTGCAATATTGTTCGGTTGCCTAATGGTTTCAGCAGCTTAAAAAAATATGTTTGTATTTAAAATCAAAACACTGTACGGCCAGTCTTGGATATTATTGCGCTCAGGTTTGACTTCAATGGCTACCACAAAGAGAGGTGATGCTCTGTTAGGTTTGGTGTCTGTCTCTGATCCATGGTAAACCAGTGCACTATGGCTAAGGCCCTATAAGCCCCACTAAAACCATTAGCACTCTGACCATTTGACTGACTGGAGCCATTTGTTCTTACAGGACATTATCAGGGCTGTCAGCTGGAGAGAGGGTACTGTAAGGAGGTTTGCACATTTAACAGTGGAGACTGAATTCATATGACCCAGAGAAATGAACCAAAAACACACACAGACACAATGGTATTCAAAGTCACCCACATAATTGGTCTTTTCCACACATAAGCACTCATACAAGCAGATGCTGTAATTAATAACTGCATGTTTATTTACAGACTGCTTTAGTGGTCATTTCAGAGGTGGTAATAAGACAAAGACATCATTTTTTGAAAAATCAGAACATTCACAGTAAACAAGATAATACAAGGCAGACAGTTACTTAGTTTATAACATTTTCAAACAGGGACACATTATTTGTATTCTACAGCTTTCCACAAGAGTAATATCCGTGATGTTTGACTTTGTGGTGCTAAAATGATCTTCCACAGGCTGTTGAAACTGTAAGAAACCACACAGAATCATATTAGACTTGTGTTGAAAGCCACCAGAAGCACAGCTATGTGCCGAAAAGATAAAATGGAAATTTTCTATTCCTGGATTAATACAACTTTCCCCAGTGTGCTCTATCAACTGATCCAGACTGTCAAAAGCACAGAGACAAAAATCAAAACCGCAAAAGCCAAAAGTATTAGTGTCCACATACTTTTGGAACCCATCATGTGACAGCGTATCATTGAAGGCCATTTATACATTCACCCATTTATTTTTGGTATATACATATTAAATATCTTTAAAATGATTAAGTATCTGGTACAAAACTTGTAAGACAATTGATGAATTCCATGGGAGCAAACACATAGGCTACTATATACAGTACATATATAAAAATGTGTTTGTTTACATTTGTACACTGGCGAGTAGCAGTTTTTGAAGCTGAATTACACGTTAACATACTCAAACATCAACGGTTTAAAATGTTATAATGTACAGCAGTATTATTGTACCCTAAAAACATTGATGTCATCATAGCATGTTCTGGTTAGCTGTCAGTGACGACATTATTATGAAAGGTTTTGGGGTCACTATTGAGGTGTGCCACATAAGGGGCCCCTCCCTCACATATAACTTACAGTACAGTAGTACTTCATCACCTCTCCCGTCTCTAAAGTCGACCATCCAGCTTTTAAACCCCGATATGCCCATTTGCTCCAATGTTCATCCCTTTCTGGTTACAATTTAAATATTGCTCGTGTAGTATTTAATTATTATTTAATGTATATTGTTTCCTATTATTTAATGTATACTCTGTATGTGTGCTGTGTGTCTGATATTTTTGCTAATGCAACACCATTATTTCCCATTTTTTTGGGATCAATAAAAAAAAAAAAAATCTATCTAGTGCTTTGATATAGTCACATTAAATATTGTGACCACATATAATTTTTGGGCTTTAAATAAAAATAAATAAAAGCCAATTTTCTTAAAAGTATTTGTACAGAAAATAGACCTAATATAATTGATTAATGATTTAATTAGATTTGATATTTTATTACCCCAAACTATATTATGTCAGCATATTACTGAAGACACAACAAAGTGATTAGTAGCAATAAATCACAGTATACAATTGCAATACTTAGAGTATCACATACTATTAAGAATCACATTGTTGTGGCTTAATTGCTGGGAGAAACAGTGTATTTCAACCACAAAATAAAAGTGGTCTGTCAGGACTCCACAGACAACAAGGTGGTTTTATTTCACCTGCTCAACTGTCTGATGCTTTAGGCTAATGGTAACTGAGGCCCAAAATTCCAACATAAGGCAGAGTGGAAAAAAGTCTGTGTTGTGGAATATCCAAGCACATATTTTTTCTTTTTCTTGTCTTACAATGTGGTTGTTAACTTAAGTGGAAAAAAATGCAACGCAGATTATCCCAAAAGGGATTCATATAGTATGTTTTAAAACTGCCATTGGACTAGTTGTATTTTTTGGCAGTTTTCAGGGCAAACCAATGCAACCACCACCACCAACAAGTTGCTACAATCAAACTGAGTCTGAGTACATTCAGAACCAGCAGAAATCACAGAGATCCAGGTGCCGTCTGCTCTTAGTAGCATACATTGGGGAACATTTGGAGCAGTCCATTATCCAGCAGGGCATGATGGTAGGAACAAGTTTATCGCTGCACAGCTTTGATGACCCATTCTGCTGCAGGGTTCAGCTGGAAGAGGTCTTTCATGTAAGTTTCCCCATCTAGACATCTCTCCTCTGTGGGAGAGAGACACATGATGTTGATATGACTATAACTATGATGGATTACTGCGCTGTGGGCTTTAGACAGGCCTACAACAGGAAGTACATTTTTTTCCCCATAAGGGGCACTGTTGGCTCACTAGCTGGGTTATCAGCAGATAATATACATCGTCTAAACATTGTAATTAATCAGATTTTAGTAGGAGCAGAACTTACCAATGTTTCCACCAATCTCATAGAGACACAGCTCTTCTCGTTTCACTGCCACTAAACTGGGAGGACAAAGAGAGAAAAAGCAACATGAAGAGAGGACAGACCTTATATAGCCAAAAGAAGAAAAAAAAATACTGTGTGTATGGGCAATGTACACACAACCCATTACCTCTCTTGGCTGAGGAAGCGTGTTAATACATCAGCAGCCTGCAACTCTTCAGTAAGCTGAACTGCCATGGACACTTTACTGAATTGTGGTGCTTGAACTCGAATAAATCCCTGTGAACTCTCCTGGTTGTGAACACAGACGGAGACAAACCGAGAGGGAGAGAGAGAGAAACATACAGTCAATCACACCGCCAAAAACACTGTCCTCGTCACACACAAACACTCGCATGAGACGAGGACTTCAGACCACAAGAATGTGGATTTTAGGGCTGTCCTCGAGTAAAGAAATTCTTAGTCGACTAACCCCTATACGATTTTGTCGACTAATCGATTAGTTGATTTAATTGAAAGAGCTGTGCGCTTTGAGAGGTGGTTAAGACTAGAAAAGCACAATATCAATGTAGTTAATTAACCATCTGTAAAACTGAGTTTCTCCACAATTAATCCTGCAAAAGCACCACTTTAAATCTTGTGTTTACCATAAGTGTGCCCAGAAGTTTCTTGGAAATAAGTAATTAAGCATGAATAAGCATAAAAAATGAGTAATCGACTAAAGAAATCTTAGTCGACTAAGACCAAAACGACCGATTAGTCGACTAATCAACTAAGAGGTGGCAGCCCTAGTGGATTTGTCTGTTTAATAAACTCCAAACACTGTTTGGCCTCAGAGCGCTTAGCTGAGCATGCAGGGTCAAGCGTTGCCGTAGTTACGGTCATTGTCAAGAAACCAGTACTCACTAATATGCTGCTATATCTAGCTAGTTTAGCTATCTTTCAGTATTATAACACAACAGCCTGTTTGCCAGACAAACAATATAATCAGTAAATGTGTGTGAAATTTTTTTAATGTTTTTTGCTCATTGGATATTACTAAATACATCCAATTAAAATAAATATACTGTATGGAATGGTGAAAACCATTGCACTATTGTGATAGGGATACATATCTTATGACTGGTTGACTGACTACCCTGTATTTGGCTCCTGATGCCCACATGTTGCACCATGGATAAAATATACCAGGAACAACAGTCCTATGCATCACCACTAGATGTCACGGTTTCTCAATATACTGTATTGAGAAATACCATATGATACCATACCATATGATTAGTTGGTATCAAATTGTCACTGTTAAGGTTTTTATGGGGTCTTATTATTTCAATTTCGCTATAATTTATTTATCTAGCCCTGCCATAGAGGGTCAGTATTAAAAGATGGAGGTTTATTTACTGTTGTTATTGGAGTTGAGGCATACAATGCTCTACTCTGAAACAAGCTGGATATGGGTGTCAACTTAACGACTCAAATCAATATGTCGCTGACAGCGACATGAACATGAATTAAACCCCCTACCTCAGAGACAGCTTTATCAGATAGTTTGTCAGTGGTAATCTTCTTCAGCAGCTTTCTTACAGCCTTCTCTTTATTTGGTTTCCGATGGCTTTCCATGTTTTGTTGTCTGACCTGGGTCATAATGAACTTGGGGATCTGAACGAACGCACACACACACACACACACACACACACACACACACACACACACACACACACACACACACACACACACACACACACACACACACACACACACACACACACACACACACACGATAATCGTAGTACACACTGTATCATCCTCCATATTTAATGAAAAAAATAATGTAGATGCTTTTTTAACATTATTTCTTAATTATGCATTAAAAAATAATGTTCTCCATTGAGTTCAACTATATGAGTGTTGACATGGACACAAATGTACAGTTTGTTTATAGTGGTGACTTGAATGGCAGAATATATCAAGTGAGAGGGCTTTTTTTTTTCTTTTATCCTTACGGTCCACAGAAGATTCTGGTATCGGATGAGCAGCCGGACGATGTTGGCTGTGCTAGTTGCCATGGAGAACTCCTGTTGTTCTGTAACCTTGGAGCGGAAACCTTTGAACATGAAGATGTTGGGTGCCATGACAACAGAGACATTGTTAAGAGTCATTTTATTCTTGGCCTGGTGGTCAATCACACGCTGGAAAAACTCCACTAGTGCCTGGGGGAGCAAACAGAAATCACACTTACAACCGAAATAGTCAAAGGTTTCTTATTTATTGAAATTTCAAATTCAGTGTGCATTTACCTTCAAAGTGTCCCGATTGGCCGCAGGTAACAGAAGGACCAACAGGTTCAAAGCCTGCAACTGCTGCTTCTTTGTGGGGAGCTCTTCAAACACATACACATGAGTGCTTAATGCAAGTAAATGTGGCTGCAAAGCGCTTGTGATTAAGCAGAATACTTTCATGAACAGATGCTATACATACTGTTGACAGCAATAAATGCGTTGAGGTACTCCACAGTCAGCAGTGGATGGGGT